>NC_137693.1:19078894-19318894 GCF_963989245.1 Nansenia antarctica
TTTTCCTTTCTATATAAATGGTAAATGGTAAATGGACTGCACTTATATAGCACCTTTATCCAAAGCGCTTTACAACGGCCTCTTATTCACCCATTCACCATCGAATAATACTAACATTGTATTAAAGCAATCCCACCAATATCTGCACTGCACTTTATATATGTGGCACTATCCAATGCACTGTTGTCTGTCCTGTGTTGTCCTGTTTTTTTGCATTTGTTTTTGTATACACGTGAAAAAAGTATAAATGCACTTACTGTAATGCCAAAGAATATTCCTATATGTGTATGCATAATGGCAATAAACGTAATCTGAATCTGAATCTATGAAATAAGACATTTATGAAATAGGACATTTAGAGGGTAGCATTAATAAAACATGAAAATAAATCAGTGCATCGTTAAAATATATCGTTTATGGCACACTTGCCTACATTTTCAACTAACTATCCTCTCTGTCCAACAGGCCAGAAGGAATACTCTACCAGATGTTCAGGAATCAATTCCTCACTTACTGCTTATACCAAAGTAAGAGACAAATACAACATTAGATATAACATGATTACTTCAGAACATTTGTATGATCGATGTGTGATTGATAGAGGCTAGACTAGGGATATCTACCAAATGGCAATAATGTTGAGCCTGGAATTTACTAAATGATTAGTTTATGCTTAGGGTTGAAAAGGGTTGTCCTCTACCACAATATGTTTAATCAGTGTTTATTCTCAACAAAAGAAAACTAGGAACAGTATTGGCGTTAATCAGGATCTGTATCCATTTGTGTAATGTAGGTTTTGTACAGTTTCTACAGTACTATTATCAGAGTGGCTGTCTGTACAGACTGCGAGCACTGGGAGAAGGACACAACATGGACTTGACTGTTGGTGAGTAAAATAAACCCACCATTGCAAAGCATTACGGCTGCCTAATAGAATGTTATATGTGATGAGCGTACAATTATTTATAACCAGGCAATGGTCTGGTCGACCAGTGTTGTTTCAAGTGAACATGACCAAAAAGTTAAAAAGTGGAAGCATGTAACGGACATCAACCATGAGGGGAATCAGCACTGTAGCGGAATAGTCTACAACATGTACACAACAGGTATATTGCATGTTTATTACATGTGTATTACAGATTTGTTAGTGATAAAAAAAAACATTCCTCTTCCTTAAGAGGGTTTCCAGTCGTGGATGTGGCGAGGCCTGACCTTCATCCTGCCCTTCCTCTTCTTTGGTCAAGTGAGTATCACATATTCCCCCAGTAGTGCTTACCACCAGGGCCGGTCACGCAACTAATGTGGCTTACTGTTGAATGTGTGGGTGGTGATGAGGCAGTACTGGTGGTGGCGCCCAAAAAGAAAATGTGCGGGGGGGGCATCAAATCATACTCTCGCCTAGGGCACCTAAATGCCTAGGACCGGCCCTGCTTACCTGGTCAGATTCTATGCTTACCTGGTCAATTTTCTTCAGTTAAGCTTGCATGTATGGCTCCACCATTTGACACCAGCCTATAACCAGTTATACACCTTTATCTGTACTGTCTGCAGTTGAGATCAATGGAACCATGACCCATCCTCTCTCAATTTGTTCAGCAATTTAGGAAGTGTGTATCCATTCACCAAGGTATCCAGTAATTGCACTGGGTGTTTTGTGCCTGACTTTGAAAGTACCACATTTATTAGGCACCTGGATGTTGTTGTCTCTCCATTGATGTGTGGGTGAGTGTGTGACTCTGTCATTCTCTGTGTGTCTGTAGTTCTGGCAGCTCTACAACAGCTTCACACTCTTCAAGATGGCCCAGCTGCCGGAGTGTAAAGAGTGGCAGGTCAGTGGCAGGTTTTTGGTTATGTAATCTTACCAACAAAACTATGGAAATCCTAAAAACACTTTCGAGCTACTAACATTTTGGCAGGTATATGTGAAGAATTTGAAAAAACAAACAAAAAACTGAAGAATAAAAGAAGAATAAAAACACAGTTATTCCCCAGTACAACTTCAGATGGTTATGGACATGATGAAGCGAACGCAACACAAGTGGTCACATGACCAACTAACACAACGTTAACATAACGTTATATCTGACTCCAAAAAATATGTTATGGTTAGTAATGATTTGCGTATCCATGTGTGACACTCCCTCGATCATATTGGATCCTAGATACCATTAAGAATACCCAAAATGCTATTTTACCATGCCCTCAAGTTAAGATGAATCACAAGGAGCTTACCTGAGCTTTGCCTCATCTTCCCCTACTCTTAGCATGCCCTCGGGGGTAATGATGACCTCTAGTCTTCACAATGGGAAGCTGTGTACTGACGCACAAAGATCGCTAGATGGCGCCGCTTGTACTTTAGCCGCAGCCTGAATCGAATTGAAACTCAGAAACTTGCAACGAGGAGTCATGGCTGAGGTCCAAGCGTGGCTTCGTCACAAAGAAAAATGACAACATTGCTACCACTCACAGCGCTCCTTGACCGTCAGTAAATGTATTTTATGTTGACCCAAAATCCAAGCAACTTTAAGGGAACATTCATTAGCACGTTGTTGGGCAGTGAATGAATGTGTTAGGATTCTGGTGGATCGATCATATTGGGCTCTTTGATCGTGTATTTTCTGTGTCCTCAGTTCAGATTTGAGTGTGTATGTTTGTGCTCAAAAGATGTGTGTTTAGTCTCGTAGTGGCGCTTCACACTGCCGCTTTTAATAATCGCCACGGTCTCTGAACATATCAGACATACGAGTTCTGAACTGAACTGCCCGTGGGAAGAATGAACATGTAAGAGTCTGTCCATTCTTCATTAATAGCTCTGTTTTCACTGTCTACTAAGACTCACGTCTTATTCCTCCAACTATTGTCTCGTCTCGTCTTTCCCCTGTGTGTGGTGTGTATGTGTATGTGTGTGTATGTGTGTGTATGTGTGTATGTGTGTGTATGTGTGTGTATGTGTGTGTATGTGTGTGTATGTGTGTATGTGTGTGTGTGTGTGTGTGTGTGTGTTTTGGTATTCAGTTGAAAGCACTGCACCACTGTTTGTTGTGCACGTGGCCCAGAAGGACGGCACACTACTGTTTCTGCCTTATTACATTACACAGTCCTGTGTTAATACTGCTTTGTCTCTCCATTTCTCATCTCACTGACTGCTTATCAGAACACACAGATTCCATTGGATGAGTAGCATCACGTGAGATGATTTTGGGCCGCTAAACCAGTACCGTAAAGGCTAGAAAAGCTGCACAGATTAAGATAGAAACGCTCCGTCAAAATGTAATAATTCTCAATAATTCATGGGTTATAGGTCTGGGTCCGGATAGGAAGGTGTTTGGGTCCGGGCCCGGTCCGGAGTCCGCCAGTTGGTGATGGCTGGTATATACAGTATGATTATTTTCGGTCTTCCATGGTATTCCATTCCCAAGTGGCAAGTTCCTAAGGAACATGGGGATATGTCGTTTTTGATTGTAGCCCCCCGGGATTCGTTGACCTGTTTGCTAAAGTTGTCATGAGAGTACCCTCTTCCTCCCGACACCCCGCCATCTTTAGAAGTAGCCATTCTATTGGAATGCTAAATGTTTTCTATTCAAATCCTTGATCATCCTAACGATCTTACATCTCTACATAAGAGTGATATTCTCATCCCCCTCCCTTGTAACTTGTTTGTCATTTTCGATGCCGGTATGTTCTGACGTTCAAGTTCAGCGTGCACTGCATTATAGCCTGTTATAGTTTAGTTTCACCTTTAGAAAGTAAATGAGAGAAAGAGCAGTATTACAATGACAAATCATTCAGAATGTTATTGGCTTTAATATTTCACAATCGTGCCAACATAAGCAAAATGGAAATGTATCTGACACATTGTTGTCATGGCAAGAGAATACTGAGATTTGTGGCAAGAGAAACCGGTATAGTAGGTGAGAGCCTCAGCTTGTCCTTTGTTTGTTGATCGGAAACGATCAAGAGAAGGATTACCCTCCTCCACAAAACAAGGAATGCAAAACCAAAATAATCTGAAAGAGTTGGAAGACATACAGACATACAGTTAGGTCCGGAAGTATTTGGACAGTGACACAATTTCCATAATTTTGGCTCTGTATGCCACCACAATGGATTTGAAATGAAACAATCGAGATGTAATTGAAGTGCAGACTTTAATTCAAGGGGATGAACAAACATATTGCATGAAACGTTTAGGAATTGCAACCATTCTTATACACAGTCCCCTATTTTCAGGAGCTCAAAAGTAATTGGACAAATTAACATAATCATAAATAAAATGTTCATTTTGAATACTTTGTCGAGAATCCTTTGCAGGCAATGACTGCCTGAAGTCTGGAACCCATGGACATCACCAAATACTGGGTTTCCTCCTTTGTGATGCTTTGCCAGGCCTTCAGTTGTTGTTTGTTCGTGGGTCTTTCTGCCTTTAGTTTTGTCTTCAGCAAGTGAAATGCATGCTTGATTGGGTTGAGATCAGGTGATTGACTCTGGCCATTGCAGAATATTCCACTTCTTTGCCTTAAAAAAGTCCTGGGTTGCTTACGCAGTATGTTTTGGGTCATTGTCCATCTGTATTGTGAAGTACCATCCAATCAACTTTGCTGAATTTGTCTGAATCTGAGCAGACAGAATATCCCTAAACACTTCAGAATTCATCTCTCTGCTTCTGTCTTCTGTCACATCATCAATAAACACTAGTGACCCAGTGCCATTGGAAGCCATGCATGTCCATGTCATCACACTGCCTCCACGTTTTTATACAGATGATGTGGTAAGCGTCGGATCATGAGCCGTTCCAAGCCTTCTCCATACTTTTTTCTTCCCATCCTCCTGGTACAGGTTGATCTTATGTTATGTTAGTTTATTGACTCTGGCCATTGCAGAATATTCCACTTCTTTGTGTCCAAATATATATGGACCTAACTGTACCTCTTAGTTTAATCTGTTCAAAGAATGCTGTTCCAGAACAGGGCTGGCTTTTTTAGATGTTTTTTGTCAAAGTCTAATCTGGCCTTTCTATTCTTGAGGCTTATGAATGGCTTGCACCTTGTGGTGAACCCTCTGTATTTGCTTGTGTGAAGTCTTTCTTTTATGGTACACATGGATAATGATATGCCTACCTCCTGGAGACTGTTCTTCACTTGGCTGGATGTTGTGAAGGGGTTTTTCTTTACCATGTAAAGGATCCTGTGATCATCCACTACTCTTGTCTTCCATGGACGTCCAGACCTTTTTGTGGTGCTGAGCTCACCAGTGCGTTTCTTTTCTCAGAATGTACCAGTTGACCAAACAGTTAATTTGGCCACTATTAATGTTCCCACTATCTCTCTGATGGATTTTTGTTTTGTTTTTACAGCCTACGGATGGCCTGTTTCACTTGCATTGAGAGCTCCGTTGACTGCATGTTGTGCGTATACAGCAACAGCTTCCAAATGCAAATGCCACACTTGGAATCAACTCAGATCTTTTACCTGCTTAATTGATAAAGAAATAATGAAGGAATAGCCCACACTGCCCCATGAAACAGCTTTTGAGTCAATTGTCCAATTACTTTTGGTCCCTTGAAAAAGAGGGAGCTACATATTAAAGAGCTGTAATTCCTAAACCCTTCCTTCGATTTGGATTTGAATACCCTTACCCTAAAGCTGAGAGTCTGCACTTTAAGCCCATATTCATTATATGACTGTAACTTGAGGATGTTTTGGTAAACAGCTAAAATAACACAAATTCTGTCTGTGTCCAAATATATATGGATCTAACTGTACCTACATTGTCATATCCTAAATAAAAGCAGAGAATTCAGATAATTTGTGACATTTATTTGTCATTCATGATGATCGTTTCTGTGAATTCATACAAATGGCCAAAACCATGCTGTTATGTGATATCCACTCTCTGCGTGTTTTTATTCATGATGATCATTTCTGGGTTTCTGTGAATTCATATATATAGCCTAGGCCTATTGCATTATTTGAAAAAAATTGACAGCGCTGTAAATAGTGTCATTCTTGCACAATGCACGTCATTTCACGAGACTTTGATCGCAACATAAGCATGATGGAAATGTGTCTGACACATTGATTGTTGTCATGTCATGTCACACATCTTATTCAGTTAGCGTCCCCATGCGACCTCTGGTGATATGGAAGAGAATTGCAGCCTTGGAAAAAAAAGATGCCAGCCAAATACTAGCGCAAACACACAGAAACACACTGTGTCACACATACTGCAAAATCGTTTTTATACTAGCTAGATTTTTTAAATCAAAATAACTGGCATCACCAAATCCACCTACATGTGCTTCTATACTCACATTTTTTAAACATGGTTGTTTGGATTGTTGTCCTGTTTAGTCTGTGTTCTGACCCAATGTCCCTCTACCCTCCAGGTTGTTATGTGTGGCAGTTCCTACCTGGTGTTGTTCATTGGAAACTTCTTCACGACCCTCGGAGTGGTTTACCACAAGTACACGCACAACCAGGACAAATCCAAGAGCCTATAAGACTGGAAAAGAGAAAGATATTGGGACATTATAAACACATCTGTTTATGGAAAGGAATATGTGCAAATGGTGTTTTATACTAATGCACTTTTTATATGTCTATTTTATGCGTTTGTCTTGTAAACAGGTTACATCTTTTTAACACCTTTTTTATAAGTCTATTTTATGCTTTGTCTTGTAAACAGGTTACATCTTTTTAACACCTTTTTTCTAATGTGTTTTGCTGTTTTTTTGTTTTGTTCCTGTTACATCCAGCATTTCTGACGACATTACTGTCTGTGAAGATCTGCATAACTTTGAGTGTTAGTAATATGTATTGAACAGTAAGAAAATGTAAGCCAAAGAGTAAGTGCACTCACAATCATATACCTGATATTAAAACAAATGCAATTCATCTGTCTAAGTGGCACAATAGCCTCCTCCACAATAATAATTATAACCCATTAAGTCTGCTATCTTTCAGTAAAATGCTGGACTAAACTGTCAGTGTCATTATTACATTGTTAGTTTGCATACTTTATTTTTGTCCTGGGTTTAACATGATGTGATTTAGACGCATCAGTCTCTGGCATCGCCGAAGAATCTAGGTTTATTGAGATATTTATTATTTACCTGAATCTCTAACTTTACATATTAAGGGCTTTTATTCCGGTGTGGAAAAATTCAAATTTCAGGAACTTTCGCCCACACCGGTAAAGGCCGATTTAAACTTCTGCGTAAAATCGACGCCGTAGCCTTGCGTCGGCCCGCGTGGGCCCGCCTTGCCTACGGAGAGGGTTGACGTGCACATCTCCAAAAATTTAAGAACGCGTCAGTTTCTACGCAACCATAAGCTCTGTGATTGGTCCGCTTGGTAGCACATGATTCCGACAAGATTCCGACTCTCTCGTCGGCCAAAATGCGGAAGCCATGACAGAAATGTCATTTACTTTTTCTGTAATTACTTATTAATAAAGATTTGAAAAATTATGATAACCATCGTATTATCTTAGTTTAATGTCATTTCAATGCATCATAGAAACAACAAGCATAACAACAAAAAGATCGCTATTATGCCGCTTTGAGCTTTGAGCTCCGTTGAGTTCCTAACCGGAAGAGGCACAGCACAGGGGCATAGAAAACACACTGCCACCTAGCGATGTGACGGTGTAATTGCAGCGCGGCCTACGCAGAAGTGTAAAGTGCGAGACCCCTTACGTAGGCTACGTAAACTACGCACGTAAATTCGATGCAGAACTTTAAATCGGCCTTAAGAACTCACGTGAGATTGCGTAACAACGTTACAGAGAGGGGTCCAGCTGCAGCCGCAGCAAAACGTGTACTAGTGTGTAGGAAACTGTACTACCATATATGGCTCGTATCATCGGTAATCCCATGTGCTTTAGCGTTATCATAAGTAAGTAACACTAAGGTAAAGATTAACTATATGCTATTTTCTAACTTTGTCAATGGATTCAAGAAGCTGTATTTACATTTACATTTACATTTTTGGCATTTAGCAGACGCCTTATTCCAAAGCGACTTATTTGAATGCTAAGCATTCTGTGCATATAGGTTGCATATTGAATATTTTGAGCTCAGGTCATATTTTAAAGCAAGATTAATTGAAGGAATGAAAAATTGAAATATTCAATTTTGTGAACGTTCTTTGGAGTCATGTGATTTCAACAAGGATGTCCATGTTGGAAGCCTGCTGTTTTAATTATATTAAGTTATATTCACATAATTATATTTTATTCTCCTATAGACCAACACAACATTCCCAGATGGAGTATGCCTTGAGCTCAAAAGACTGGACTTGTCACAAGGCAGGGGGGTACCCTGTCCTTAGGTCTCATTTGCAGGTCCACCAGAGGTCTATTGTACAATATGGATATCTATATTATAATATATTTAATCATTTGAAACTCTCCAAGTTTCCTTAAATGTTTTATCTATTTACTTATTATATTTGCTTTTATTCATTTTACATTTTTTTCTTCTTATTGTGCTCCTCTGCCTCTCCACCACTGTTGTATGAAATGTGCTATACAAATAAACTTGCCTTGCCTTTCAGTTTTGAAGACCGAATTTGGATGTTTAGTTCACAAATAAGTATGAATCATCCTAAACAAGAACAGGATCTTGTGTTGAAAGTAAAAAAAACATTCTCAGAGTGCATGAAGAAGGTTTTGTGATGGACGCGCTACTCTGTGTACCCGAGTAATCGTTATATGAGGTGACTCACAATAAGTTGTGTATCATAGCCCACACCCTGTATTTTTGTATTTTTGTATACCATCACTATATACGACATATTTATCATATATGTATTATAGCCTGTAAAATTGCACATTGTATATAATCTCAATGTATATTTATATACCACTGCACATATACATCCAGTCACCATTGTATGTCATTGCACATCACCCTACCATTTGCACTTTACTGTATAGATTGCTGTAAATACTGCTACTTATCACTGCAATATAATTGCTATTTGTTGCACTTCTGGTTAGACGCACAATCATTTCGTTGCATTTTCTTGTAGCCTACTATGTAATGACAATAAAGTGAATGTAATCTAATCTAATGTGTCTGCCCTGGGGGCAGCTGTACACATGCTGCTGATCATCCTGATCCCAGCAGTCCTTAATACAGCCCATACAGTAGCTGTGTCCACAGGCAGTGGTCTACAACATATTTGTACTACCATTGTACTAACACAACACTTCTAGTATAGATATCAATTGAATTTCAACCATGAAACAAATCATTATTGACCCTTTACTGTGTCCTCCAGTCACAGTGGCAATAATTGTTCATAATGACTGATGGTTGAAACTCAGTTGATTCTAGAAGTGTTGTCTAGTACAGTGGTAGTGGAAATCATGTTTAGCCTGGGAAATTATATTGAGTACAGTCCGTTATGTGTCCGCTATACAGTACAGCAAGGTCAATTTTGATATTACGAACCCTTAAAAACACATATTATACATTGAGATGATTATATGTTTATATAGGTACAATTGGTGTTGTATTTTATATTGTTGGAAAGCCTGATTAGTCACCTTTACAACCTTTACACGAAAACGAGAGTGAACTAAGGGTGACTAATAATATAATGTAATATAATAATATTAATAATTAATAATAATAATAATAATAATTAATAATATAATAAGGCTTTCCAACGATAATAAAAAATACTCGGCGGGCCACTTGTTGATTGTGACGCACAATGTTATATGACGTATTTGTGTTCCACTATAAAACTTCGGTGCGTCTTGTCATCGATCACAACTTGGTCGACATTGATTGTGGTGGGTTAACACCTCACATGTCACGTTGTTTTTCCAGCTTCATACGTTGGATAAAAACAACTAGAAGATGGAGAATAGAAGAACCCAAGAAAAGGTAAGGACACCTATTTGAAAGCACCGTCTCAAGAGCGTAAATACGCCTATTCATAGTTTGCAGTCAACGTGACTGGCGCAGAGCCCTGGCGGCCATAGTGGAAACTCCGCAGACCTGCAGCACCGACCTGTCATTAACCACCTGTTTCAAGCGACGATTAATTAGATCACCTCTCAAAAGAAGAAAAACAAGCTACACTTTTTGGACACTTGTTGATCCATATAGATCCATATAGAGACCCTAGGCAGTATTTCAATCAGTAGAAACAGCTGGTCGCTGCCAGAGATGCAGTAGGTGATGTTTACATATCTGTCTGGTGGAGAATCTTTCCCCTCACACTGCCGCCAGGATGAAAGCGAACAGACAGTTGTCGGTTTTTTCGATTTATTAGTTAATAGTAATAAGCGACAACAGATTATGATTTGTTTGTTTATTTGATCATAAAAATAAACAAAAAATAGTTCTGCAACTGAACTTCAAATGGACTGTTGCCTAGTAACCTGAACACAAACATGTAGTCTAATTAACGGCGGAGTGATACATATAGTTAAAAGTCCCAGTGCTGTTAGACTGTATATCGTAACTCATGGAATGCCTCTTGTCCAATCAAATGACTTGGTCGGAACTAACTGTTGTATAATAATGCTAATGTTAGCTAGCTAGCTAAAGGACCTACACAACCAACTCCAAGCTGGTCGCGTCCACAACAACAAACCATGTCAGAACGATTATGCAAAGATAATAATGACCAAAAATTGAATAATTATTCAAAGTCAAAGTCAGCTTTATTGTCAATCCAATATATGTACAGACATACAGAGGGCTGAAATTGCGTTTCCCTCTCATCCACGGTGCATAGCAAACAAAAACAATAAATAACAATATGATACGACCAGATTAAAAATAACTATATATACCAAAAAATCCTAGATAAAAGATTTGAAATGTGCGGTACAAATGTACAGGGGTGGAATACAATATGAACAATGCCAATAGTGCAATAGTGGTAATTGGCTCAGTATAATAGGGTAAAGTGGCTAAAGTACGTAAATGGCGTTGCCATTATGCAAACTATGAATAGCACGGTCAAGTGTAATCAGGGTTGCCAGATGGGATTGTCAATTTCCAGCCTAACCACAGTCTAAAACCCGCCCAAATGCTTTTTTTCCAGCCCAGTGTTATCAAAAGTAGCCCAATCGGCGGTAACCCGCCCCATCTGGCAATCCTGAGTGTAATAGGCCTATATAGCACTGTCAAGAAGAGTAGTATAGTATAGCACATATAACACTTAACCCCTGGGGTTGGGTCAGATCATTTGATGTATCTCTGATTTCCATTATACTGTGTGTCCTCCTGTCAAAGGGCTGTACACCCATGTCTTATCCTAACATGAACAGAACAAGCCTTTTGCTGTCGCCTTCTGACTGATTGTAATTTTAATCCGTTTTTATGTGATCCCGTCTGAAGCTACTTTGACTTCACGTAACAAGTTGACCAGAATGTCGATCTGAACTCTGTTGTGTTGCAGATGAACAGGAACAGTAGTGGCAAGAAGAGTGCCAAGAGCTCAGAGAAGGGCTCGGAGAAGGCCACCAAGGCCTCCAGCGCTAGGAAGAGCGCCAAGGGCCTTAAGAAGAGCTCCAACACTGATGCAGGTGAGAGGGTTTTTCTGTTTACTTCTCCCTGTAGAAGTCCCTATGTTGATTATTTGAAGACTTGTTTGATGAGAAGAAAAAAATGCCTTTCATTCCATTAAACATCCAATCACAGACAATGATAATGACTTGAACATCATTCCAATATCCACATGCTAACATTCATTATGAATGCAAGGCTGGGAAATGACTCCATCATGGTATGCTAGTGTGAATATTGTAACACAACCATTGATTGTCTTAATGTACTACAGACTAAATGTCATAGGTGGCAATAAAACCCCAGAATCCTCTCTGTTTGGTTCTTTTAGCTCCTTCTGTGATGTCCTCCGCTTCCGGAACGAAGTGTGAGGACAGAATGAAGCTGCTGGCGGAGGAAGGTGTGGTTGGTGCCTTAAACATCAACGCAGATCAGGCCTCCTTCCCCATCCTGATGAGCTTCATGAAGGGTCTCAGTGATGAGTAAGTATTATGCGCTCTACTGTATCTATGCTCCCTATGTTTCTATACACACCCAATATTTTGCACCCTGCGCATAAACAGTACAACAAATTTGAGCCAAGACCAAAGAACTGAAAATGTTGACTTGTATCTTCACCAGGCAGTGGACGGTGATCCAGGACGGCATGAGAGACCCTGTAAGTGTATTTGATGTGTGTGACTTTAGAGTTAGCAGGCATACCATACCAGTCATTGTTTGTGTTGTGAATCAGTCAATCGAAATGATTACCTTCTTTAAGCTGAACACCAACTAATTCTTCACTCTCTTTTGAATGAACACAGATGACCAAGGTGAAGCTTGACATCACGGGTCGGAAGATTGTGAAAATAATCGCCGACACGGCCATAGAGGTCCTCCTCCCGACTCTTCAGCGGGTCATAGAGATGAGTGAGGCCAGGGAGGCTGCAGCCTCTCAGAGTGGGTCAGGGCTCTCCTCCACCACCTCCACTGAGTGGAAGACCAGCACATCAAGGTCTTCCTCTGCGAGGTAGGCTATAATGACTGCTATGATCATAACAAATAACTTAAATCAGGGGGTAAACCCATACTAAGCTCTTTTTTTACGTTGTTTTGTTTTAGAACCCAATGTTTGTTGCACAGTTAAAGTGTTGGACTTTATCAATGCTGATAATACAATGGTTTTTGTTGGTGATGAAATGTTTTGGCCATAGACAAAATACCAACAATAATCAGAGTGAGTAACAACGTACTGTAAAAAGTCAAATCTCTCTCCACTACATCAGAGTCTGATGTGAGCCACCAACTCTTATGCTTTTATCCCCCAGGGATTGATAAAGTTGCATTCGATTGAATTGAATGTCATATTTGTCTTTATTTTGAAGTTCCCAGACTTTGAGGCAGTGTGTGTCCGGAGGATCACCCCCCCTGGATGATCCACTCCAGGTCCACTTTGGGATCACAGAGGACACCGTCCTCCAATCACTGGGCTCTGTCTCCTCTGGCTCATTTGATCTGACCAGACCTGTGGTGAGAGACGTCCTGAAGCAGGTGAACTCTGACGTCTCCTTGATAATCTCCTTATCAAGGTCAGATAAGTCCACCCCGATAGTCTGCGACAGGGACACCACCATGTCCGCGGCTAGGAGGATGTTGCACGTGGTGTGCACCAAGCTCCGGGAGTTGGGGATCACCAAACCATTGGTGCCAAAGGTCAAGGTCACGACCTCTAAGACGGACCTGGGGCCAGTGGCGGCAGACGTCATGACTGCCATCGTTGAGACGGTGGAGTCATGCAGCTCAGCTGATCAGGAGGGCGTGCAGGGAGCAGCTGACATGCTCAGACAGTTGGCAGAGAAGATCAGCACGATCAGCTCTGTCTCTGATGAGGACGGATCCTCTGCTGGAGCGCCGGGTAGACGCGTGTCCTCCTCTCGCAGTGTGGGACACCTCAGGAGTGTGAAGAGTGAGGAGTTTCACTCCGAAGCCACCAAGGCCGTGAGTGCAATTCTGTGCCGGAATAGCTCTATATCTATAGATATAAACACGGAGGAGGCCTCAGGCATTGTTGATGAGTTTGTGGCAGACATAAGGTCTATCACTCACTCAGCTGGGTCTGGTGCTGCAAAGGAGGAGTCTCTGCCTGTTGCCCTGACCCTAGTTCAGAGGCTTCAGAGAAGGCTGAGAGCGTTTTACGCGCGGCTGGTGTCTTTTAAAGGCACAAGCCAGAAGAGTAAACTGCCCTCAGACCAGGATAGATTCATCCATGGATCTACTCTGGTAAAAGCGGAGTCTTTTCGCAGTGAGCCTATGTTTCCATCCAACTCACTGGTTGGAGTAGAGCTGCGTAGAAGTCAGAGTGAATGCTCTCGACCCATGCTGGCTCTCCAGAGCCCTCCGGTGAGCCAGCTCGAACTCGACCGCACCACCAAAGAGGTTCTGAGCGAGATTCTCGTCTCTTATAAGACAGAAGACGAGAAGACAGCCTCCGCTGGACCAACGGCGTCTGATGAGTCCCTTGCTGCCTGCGAGTTTGTGGACAACATGGTAACATGGTTAATGGAGTACTCCTCCTCCTCATCAGAGAGTTTGTGCGTGTCTCCGAAGGCAGTCGTGAGCGAACTGTCCAAGGAGGACTTCCAGAGTCAAGCCACTGAGAAAGTGAGGGATGTTCTCATGAGATCAGAGAGATGCTCCCTCAGTTCTTCCCACCACTCTGGGTCAACTACCTCCTCCTCTCTGTCACCTGCCAGTGCTGACTCGTCAGCATTAGACCTCGTCGGCATGGTTGTGAACAGTGTGAAGAGCCTGTTCCAGGACGAGGAGTCCTCAGCTGGTCCCAGTGTGCTGCCCACACACACTGAGGCCTCTGAGGTGTCCGAGGCTGGTGGGCTTAGTGCTGTGTCGGAGCTGAGACTGTGGTCTACAGCGCAGACCATCTGCAGAGATCTGAAGAGGAAGCTGAAGGAGTTCTTCACTCGGCGTGAGATGCATGCCACTGAGCAGAGTGCATCGATGGCTGAGGCTAGAGACAGCATTAGCCAGATCCTGGTCGCCATTCAGGGTGACATGGTGGCACAGTCAGGGAAAATGGAGACCTCAGTGGAGCTACAGCAATGCCACAGTGCTGTAGGATCTCTGCTGGAGAATGTAGAGAGGGTGTGTAGTGAGGGTAGTCTCACATGTCAGCCTCCCACAGAGCTTCCAGCAGAAAGCAGTTTCCCTGTCGTCAGAAGCGCGACCTTCGATCGCACCTCTGACGAGTCTGTGCTGGAGGATTCCGTCGATGATTCCAAACAGCGGATGGCCGACGTGGTGCAAGTCCTGATGGACCACATGGACCCACTGGTTCTTCAAGAGGTCACCTCTCTCGGAGCTGACCTCACCAGACGGGAGGAGCTGCTGTCCCAGGGGGGGATCCGCACCCTGACCCTCGCCCTTGTGGACAGACTCCTGGAGCTGATGTCACTCCACAGCAGTCTGCCAGTGGCCGTTGGGACCAGTGTGTCGGACAGTGTTATGTACAAACGGCCACCGGCAGAGAAGCGTGCATTGGTGTGCAGTCAGGTGGTCTCCGCCTATGCGGAGGAGTCGGTGAAGCGTTTGCTTCTTCAGCTGTTCGTCCCTCCCTCATCATGGAGCACGGGGGTGGAAGCTTCCAACAGCAACGCCCCGACCAGAGTCTCCAGCCACAAGAGCCTGCTGTCCACCAGCTCTTCTGAGATCTACAACGACACAGTGGATCTGTTCTCCCGGGCCCTGGTCAACCAGGTCAACCAGGTGATGGCCCTCTCAATGGGATCCGACACCTCCACAGCCTCGGTCACACAGCCTCAGAGGGATGCTAGTGGGAAGAAGAAGGAAGGGAAATTCAGCAAATTCCTTTCAACGATGAAGCGCAAGCTCACGGTAAAACAGAAAATATACAGTGAATTTATAAGAGGGCCACATTCCACATAATTTCACATTAAGGAAGTGTAATGTAAAGGTAAAGTCTTACCAGTTTATCATAAAACAGCAGACAAGCTATGCATTGTTGTTGTAGGAATAATGGGGTTTTAAGAGATATGTTCTGTCATTGATTCTTCTTCTGTAACAACTGATATAGTGCAAGAGGACCAACCGGGTAGGTGTCCAGCCTCCAGCCCCAGGACAGGAGGACATCAATGATGGTGTCCAGCCTCCAGCTCCAGGACAGGAGGACATCGAGGTAAGTATCCAGCCTCCAGCTCCAGGACAGGAGGACATCGAGGTAAGTATCCAGCCTCCAGCTTCAGGACAGGAGGGCATCGAGGTTGCCCACGACGATGGACACAGCAGAGGTAAGTCAACATGTAGAACACATAGACCTAGGACATACTAACCAAACGAATGAAGTATTCTATTCTGTAGCTATAGGCCTGGTGAAGCTCATATGAACTCTCTCTCCTCTCTCTAGCGGCCAGCCCAGTGACAGCTGAGACAACGCCTTGTGAGGAGAGCGGAGCTTCAAAGAAACAGAAGCGTTCCCTCTTCCAGAGGATGCTGAAGAGCCTTGGGCTGCTGAGCTGCTGTCGGGGGACGGAGGCCGTCTGCCTGGAGACCCTGTAACCATCTTCACAACGATGGACACAGCAGAGGTAAGTCAACATGTAGAACACATAGACCTAAGGACATACTAACTAAACTAATGAAGTATTCTATTCTGTAGCTATAGGCCTGGTGAAGCTCATATGAACTCTCTCTCCTCTCTCTAGCGCCCGGCACAGTGGCGGCTGTGACAACTCCTCCAGAGGACGCTCACAACTGCAAACAGCCTTGGCCGGAGCTGCTTTCCACCGTGAATAAAAAATGTGCATTCTATTCCTTTTGCTTGTGCATTTTTCATATCTTATGAACTTGTTATGCTGAAGATTGTGTAACTAGATAAGTGATCTTAAATATCATAGCTAGAAGCAACTGCGATTACAGCAACAAATATAGTAGCTAAGCATGTTTACAGCTATGCCTGAGGCAATATCCCAATAGAAATGTAATCATAACAAGAATCATATACAAGAATCATAACAAGAATCATGTACAAGACATATAATGAATCATTAGAAATATTGGCTCCTGCACAGACTCCTCATCGCTTAGTGTGTGTGTGTGTGTGTGTGTGTGTGTGTGTGACTGTGTGTCACATGACATATGCCATGTCTGCAGTCTGAATGAGCTTGGATTAATGTTAAATGTTCTATTTTTCATTCCTACTGCGAGACGGTAGGAAGGAGAGAAGGATAAATGGACAGGGGAAGAGAGAAAGAGGGAGAAGAAAAGAATAAAGGATGGGAGGGGGGGGAGGATAGAATGAGAGGTAGGTATCTCAGACTACAAAGGCAAACCAAGTAACATGGTGCATATTGAAGCCTCCCTTCAGGGGAAACTGAATACCTTCATTAACACCATAGCTGATATGAGGGCCCCCTCTGTACAGGAGGACTGTGTGCTCTCACTATCTGTGGCAGACATGAGTAAAATCTTTAAGCGAGTAAACACCCACGCACAGCAGCCGGCCCAAATGATTTAGACGCATCAGTCTCTGGCATCGCCGAAGAATCTAGGTTTATTGAGATATTTATTATTTACCTGAATCTCTAACTTTACATATTAAGGGCTTTTATTCCGGTGTGGAAAAATTCAAATTTCAGGAACTTTCGCCCACACCGGTAAAGGCCGATTTAAACTTCTGCGTAAAATCGACGCCGTAGCCTTGCGTCGGCCCGCGTGGGCCCGCCTTGCCTACGGAGAGGGTTGAGGTGCACATCTCCAAAAATTTAAGAACGCGTCAGTTTCTACGCAACCATAAGCTCTGTGATTGGTCCGCTTGGTAGCACATGATTCCGACAAGATTCCGACTCTCTCGTCGGCCAAAATGCGGAAGCCATGACAGAAATGACATTTACTTTTTCTGTAATTACTTATTAATAAAGATTTGAAAAATTATGATAACCATCGTATTATCTTAGTTTAATGTCATTTCAATGCATCATAGAAACAACAAGCATAACAACAAAAAGATCGCTATTATGCCGCTTTGAGCTTTGAGCTCCGTTGAGTTCCTAACCGGAAGAGGCACAGCACAGGGGCATAGAAAACACACTGCCACCTAGCGATGTGACGGTGTAATTGCAGCGTGGCCTACGCAGAAGTGTAAAGTGCGAGACCCCTTACGTAGGCTACGTAAACTACGCACGTAAATTCGACGCAGAACTTTAAATCGGCCTTAAGAACTCACGTGAGATTGCGTAACAACGTTACAGAGAGGAGTCCAGCTGCAGCCGCAGCAAAACGTGTACTAGTGTGTAGGAAACTGTACTACCATATATGGCTCGTATCATCGGTAATCCCATGTGCTTTAGCGTTATCATAAGTAAGTAACACTAAGGTAAAGATTAACTATATGCTATTTTCTAACTTTGTCAATGGATTCAAGAAGCTGTATTTACATTTACATTTACATTTTTGGCATTTAGCAGACGCCTTATTCCAAAGCGACTTATTTGAATGCTAAGCATTCTGTGCATATAGGTTGCATATTGAATATTTTGAGCTCAGGTCATATTTTAAAGCAAGATTAATTGAAGGAATGAAAAATTGAAATATTCAATTTTGTGAACGTTCTTTGGAGTCATGTGATTTCAACAAGGATGTCCATGTTGGAAGCCTGCTGTTTTAATTATATTAAGTTATATTCACATAATTATATGTTATTCTCCTATAGACCAACACAACATTCCCAGATGGAGTATGCCTTGAGCTCAAAAGACTGGACTTGTCACAAGGCAGGGGGGTACCCTGTCCTTAGGTCTCATTTGCAGGTCCACCAGAGGTCTATTGTACAATATGGATATCTATATTATAATATATTTAATCATTTGAAACTCTCCAAGTTTCCTTAAATGTTTTATCTATTTACTTCTTATATTTGCTTTTATTCATTTTACATTGTTTTCTTCTTATTGTGCTCCTCTGCCTCTCCACCACTGTTGTATGAAATGTGCTATACAAATAAACTTGCCTTGCCTTTCAGTTTTGAAGACCGAATTTGGATGTTTAGTTCACAAATAAGTATGAATCATCCTAAACAAGAACAGGATCTTGTGTTGAAAGTAAAAACACATTCTCAGAGTGCATGAAGAAGGTTTTGTGATGGACGCGCTACTCTGTGTACCCGAGTAATCGTTATATGAGGTGACTCACAATAAGTTGTGTATCATAGCCCACACCCTGTATTTTTGTATACTATCACTATATACGACATATTTATCATATATGTATCATAGCCTGTAAAATTGCACATTGTATATAATCTCAATGTATATTTATATACCACTGCACATATACATCCAGTCACCATCTTATGTCATTGCACATCACCCTACCATTTGCACTTTACTGTATAGATTGCTGTAAATACTGCTACTTATCACTGCAATATAATTGCTATTTGTTGCACTTCTGGTTAGACGCACAATCATTTCGTTGCATTTTCTTGTAGCCTACTATGTAATGACAATAAAGTGAATGTAATCTAATCTAATGTGTCTGCCCTGGGGGCAGCTGTACACATGCTTCTGATCATCCTGATCCCAGCAGTCCTTAATACAGCCCATACAGTAGCTGTGTCCACAGGCAGTGGTCTACAACATATTTGTACTACCATTGTACTAACACAACACTTCTAGTATAGATATCAATTGAATTTCAACCATGAAACAAATCATTATTGACCCTTTACCTTGTCCTCCAGTCACAGTGGCGATAATTGTTCATAATGACTGATGGTTGAAACTCAGTTGATTCTAGAAGTGTTGTCTAGTACAGTGGTAGTGGAAATCATGTTTAGCCTGGGAAATTATATTGAGTACAGTCCATTATGTGTCCGCTATACAGTACAGCAAGGTCAATTTTGATATTACGAACCCTTAAAAACACATATTATACATTGAGATGATTATATGATGATTATATGTTTATATAGGTACAATTGGTGTTGTATTTTATATTGTTGGAAAGCCTGATTAGTCACCTTTACAACCTTTACACGAAAACGAGAGTGAACTAAGGGTGACTAATAATATAATGTAATATAATAATATTAATAATTAATAATAATAATAATTAATAATAAAATAAGGCTTTCCAACGATAATAAAAAATACTCGGCGGGCCACTTGTTGATTGTGACGCACAACGTATTGTGACGTATTTGTGTTCCACTATAAAACCACGGTGCGTCTTGTCATTGATCACAACTTGGCAGACATTGATTGTGGTGGGTTAACACCTCACATGTCACGTTGTTTTTCCAGCTTCATACGTTGGATAAAAACAACTAGAAGATGGAGAATAGAAGAACCCAAGAAAAGGTAAGGACACCTATTTGAAAGCACCGTCTCAAGAGCGTAAATACGCCTATTCATAGTTTACAGTCAACGTGACTGGCGCAGAGCCCTGGCGGCCATAGTGGAAACTCCGCAGACCTGCAGACCTGCAGCACCGACCTGTCATTAACCACCTGTTTCAAGCGACGATTAATTAGATCACCTCTCAAAAGAAGAAAAACAAGCTACACTTTTTGGACACTTGTTGATCCATATAGATCCATATAGATCCATATAGAGACCCTAGGCAGTATTTCAATCAGTAGAAACAGCTGGTCGCTGCCAGAGATGCAGTAGGTGATGTTTACATATCTGTCTGGTGGAGAATCTTTCCCCTCACACGGCCGCCAGGATGAAAGCGAACAGAAGTACAGACAGTTGTCGGTTTTTTCGATTTATTAGTTAATAGTAATAAGCGACAACAGATTATGATTTGTTTGTTTATTTGATCATAAAAATAAACAAAAAATAGTTCCGCAACTGAACTTCAAATGGACTGTTGCCTAGTAACCTGAACACAAACATGTAGTCTAATTAACGGCGGAGTGATACATATAGTTAAAAGTCCCAGTGCTGTTAGACTGTATATCGTAACTCATGGAATGCCTCTTGTCCAATCAAATGACTTGGTCGGAACTAACTGTTGTATAATAATGCTAATGTTAGCTAGCTAGCTAAAGGACCTACACAACCAACTCCAAGCTGGTCGCGTCCACAACAACAAACCATGTCAGAACGATTATGCAAAGATAATAATGACCAAAAATTGAATAATTATTCAAAGTCAAAGTCAGCTTTATTGTCAATCCAATATATGTACAGACATAGAGGGCTGAAATTGCGTTTCCCTCTCATCCACGGTGCATAGCAAACAAAAACAATAAATAACAATATGATACGACCAGATTAAAAATAACTATATATACAAAAAAATCCTAGATAAAAGATTTGAAATGTGAAATGTAGAAATGTGGAAATTTGAAAGATTTGAAATGTACAGGGGTGGAATACAATATGAACAATGACAATAGTGCAATAGTGGTAATTGGCTCAGTATAGGGTAAAGTGGCTAAAGTACGTAAATGGCGTTGCCATTATGACGACACGTGCAAACTATGAATAGCACGGTCAAGTGTAATCAGGGTTGCCAGATGGGATTGTCAATTTCCAGCCTAACCACAGTCTAAAACCCGAACAAATGCTTTTTTTCCAGCCCAGTGTTATCAAAAGTAGCCCAATCGGCGGTAACCCGCCCCATCTGGCAATCCTGAGTGTAATAGGCCTATATAGCACTGTCAAGAAGAGTAGTATAGTATAGCACATATAACACTTAACCCCTGGGGTTGGGTCAGATCATTTGATGTATCTCTGATTTCCATTATACTGTGTGTCCTGTCAAAGGGCTGTACACCCATGTCTTATCCTAACATGAACAGAACAAGCCTTTTGCTGTCGCCTTCTGACTGATTGTAATTTTAATCCGTTTTTATGTGATCCCGTCTGAAGCTACTTTGACTTCACGTAACAAGTTGACCAGAATGTCGATCTGAACTCTGTTGTGTTGCAGATGAACAGGAACAGTAGTGGCAAGAAGAGTGCCAAGAGCTCAGAGAAGGGCTCGGAGAAGGCCACCAAGGCCTCCAGCGCTAGGAAGAGCGCCAAGGGCCTTAAGAAGAGCTCCAACACTGATGCAGGTGAGAGGGTTTTTCTGTTTACTTCTCCCTGTAGAAGTCCCTATGTTGATTATTTGAAGACTTGTTTGATGAGAAGAAAAAAATGCCTTTCATTCCATTAAACATCCAATCACAGACAATGATAATGACTTGAACATCATTCCAATATCCACATGCTAACATTCATTATGAATGCAAGGCTGGGAAATGACTCCATCATGGTATGCTAGTGTGAATATTGTAACACAACCATTGATTGTCTTAATGTACTACAGACTAAATGTCATAGGTGGCAATAAAACCCCAGAATCCTCTCTGTTTGGTTCTTTTAGCTCCTTCTGTGATGTCCTCCGCTTCCGGAACGAAGTGTGAGGACAGAATGAAGCTGCTGGCGGAGGAAGGTGTGGTTGGTGCCTTAAACATCAACGCAGATCAGGCCTCCTTCCCCATCCTGATGAGCTTCATGAAGGGTCTCAGTGATGAGTAAGTATTATGCGCTCTACTGTATCTATGCTCCCTATGTTTCTATACACACCCAATATTTTGCACCCTGCGCATAAACAGTACAACAAATTTGAGCCAAGACCAAAGAACTGAAAATGTTGACTTGTTTCTTCACCAGGCAGTGGACGGTGATCCAGGACGGCATGAGAGACCCTGTAAGTGTATTTGATGTGTGTGACTTTAGAGTTAGCAGGCATACCATACCAGTCATTGTTTGTGTTGTGAATCAGTCAATCGAAATGATTACCTTCTTTAAGCTGAACACCAACTAATTCTTCACTCTCTTTTGAATGAACACAGATGACCAAGGTGAAGCTTGACATCACGGGTCGGAAGATTGTGAAAATAATCGCCGACACGGCCATAGAGGTCCTCCTCCCGACTCTTCAGCGGGTCATAGAGATGAGTGAGGTCAGGGAGGCTGCAGTCTCTCAGAGTGGGTCAGGGCTCTCCTCCACCACCTCCACTGAGTGGAAGACCAGCACATCAAGGTCTTCCTCTGCGAGGTAGGCTATAATGACTGCTATGATCATAACATCACAAATAACTTAAATCAGGGGGTAAACCCACACTAAGCTCTTTTTTTACGTTGTTTTGTTTTAGAACCCAATGTTTGTTGCACAGTTAAAGTGTTGGACTTTATCAATGCTGATAATACAATGGTTTTTGTTGGTGATGAAATGTTTTGGCCATAGACAAAATACCAACAATAATCAGAATGAGTAACAACGTACTGTAAAAAGTCAAATCTCTCTCCACTACATCAGAGTCTGATGTGAGCCACCAACTCTTATGCTTTTATCCCCCAGGGATTGATAAAGTTGCATTCGATTGAATTGAATGTCATATTTGTCTTTATTTTGAAGTTCCCAGACTTTGAGGCAGTGTGTGTCCGGAGGATCACCCCCCCTGGATGATCCACTCCAGGTCCACTTTGGGATCACAGAGGACACCGTCCTCCAATCACTGGGCTCTGTCTCCTCTGGCTCATTTGATCTGACCAGACCTGTGGTGAGAGACGTCCTGAAGCAGGTGAACTCTGACGTCTCCTTGATAATCTCCTTATCAAGGTCAGATAAGTCCACCCCGATAGTCTGCGACAGGGACACCACCATGTCCGCGGCTAGGAGGATGTTGCACGTGGTGTGCACCAAGCTCCGGGAGTTGGGGATCACCAAACCATTGGTGCCAAAGGTCAAGGTCACGACCTCTAAGACCGACCTGGGGCCAGTGGCGGCAGACGTCATGACTGCCATCGTTGAGACGGTGGAGTCATGCAGCTCAGCTGATCAGGAGGGCGTGCAGGGAGCAGCTGACATGCTCAGACAGTTGGCAGAGAAGATCAGCACGATCAGCTCTGTCTCTGATGAGGACGGATCCTCTGCTGGAGCGCCGGGTAGACGCGTGTCCTCCTCTCGCAGTGTGGGACACCTCAGGAGTGTGAAGAGTGAGGAGTTTCACTCCGAAGCCACCAAGGCCGTGAGTGCAATTCTGTGCCGGAATAGCTCTATATCTATAGATATAAACACGGAGGAGGCCTCAGGCATTGTTGATGAGTTTGTGGCAGACATAAGGTCTATCACTCACTCAGCTGGGTCTGGTGCTGCAAAGGAGGAGTCTCTGCCTGTTGCCCTGACCCTAGTTCAGAGGCTTCAGAGAAGGCTGAGAGCGTTTTACGCGCGGCTGGTGTCTTTTAAAGGCACAAGCCAGAAGAGTAAACTGCCCTCAGACCAGGATAGATTCATCCATGGATCTACTCTGGTAAAAGCGGAGTCTTTTCGCAGTGAGCCTATGTTTCCATCCAACTCACTGGTTGGAGTAGAGCTGCGTAGAAGTCAGAGTGAATGCTCTCGACCCATGCTGGCTCTCCAGAGCCCTCCGGTGAGCCAGCTCGAACTCGACCGCACCACCAAAGAGGTTCTGAGCGAGATTCTCGTCTCTTATAAGACAGAAGACGAGAAGACAGCCTCCGCTGGACCAACGGCGTCTGATGAGTCCCTTGCTGCCTGCGAGTTTGTGGACAACATGGTAACATGGTTAATGGAGTACTCCTCCTCCTCATCAGAGAGTTTGTGCGTGTCTCCGAAGGCAGTCGTGAGCGAACTGTCCAAGGAGGACTTCCAGAGTCAAGCCACTGAGAAAGTGAGGGATGTTCTCATGAGATCAGAGAGATGCTCCCTCAGTTCTTCCCACCACTCTGGGTCAACTACCTCCTCCTCTCTGTCACCTGCCAGTGCTGACTCGTCAGCATTAGACCTCGTCGGCATGGTTGTGAACAGTGTGAAGAGCCTGTTCCAGGACGAGGAGTCCTCAGCTGGTCCCAGTGTGCTGCCCACACACACTGAGGCCTCTGAGGTGTCCGAGGCTGGTGGGCTTAGTGCTGTGTCGGAGCTGAGACTGTGGTCTACAGCGCAGTCCATCTGCAGAGATCTGAAGAGGAAGCTGAAGGAGTTCTTCACTCGGCGTGAGATGCATGCCACTGAGCAGAGTGCATCGATGGCTGAGGCTAGAGACAGCATTAGCCAGATCCTGGTCGCCATTCAGGGTGACATGGTGGCACAGTCAGGGAAAATGGAGACCTCAGGGGAGCTACAGCAATGCCACAGTGCTGTAGGATCTCTGCTGGAGAATGTAGAGAGGGTGTGTAGTGAGGGTAGTCTCACATGTCAGCCTCCCACAGAGCTTCCAGCAGAAAGCAGTTTCCCTGTCGTCAGAAGCGCGACCTTCGATCGCACCTCTGACGAGTCTGTGCTGGAGGATTCCGTCGATGATTCCAAACAGCGGATGGCCGACGTGGTGCAAGTCCTGATGGACCACATGGACCCACTGGTTCTTCAAGAGGTCACCTCTCTCGGAGCTGACCTCACCAGACGGGAGGAGCTGCTGTCCCAGGGGGGGATCCGCACCCTGACCCTCGCCCTTGTGGACAGACTCCTGGAGCTGATGTCACTCCACAGCAGTCTACCAGTGGCCGTTGGGACCAGTGTGTCGGACAGTGTTCTGTACAAACGGCCACCGGCAGAGAAGCGTGCATTGGTGTGCAGTCAGGTGGTCTCCGCCTATGCGGAGGAGTCGGTGAAGCGTTTGCTTCTTCAGCTGTTCGTCCCTCCCTCATCATGGAGCACGGGGGTGGAAGCTTCCAACAGCAACGCCCCGACCAGAGTCTCCAGCCACAAGAGCCTGCTGTCCACCAGCTCTTCTGAGATCTACAACGACACAGTGGATCTGTTCTCCCGGGCCCTGGTCAACCAGGTCAACCAGGTGATGGCCCTCTCAATGGGATCCGACACCTCCACAGCCTCGGTCACACAGCCTCAGAGGGATGCTAGTGGGAAGAAGAAGGAAGGGAAATTCAGCAAATTCCTTTCAACGATGAAGCGCAAGCTCAAGGTAAAACAGAAAATATACAGTGAATTTATAAGAGGGCCACATTCCATATAATTTCACATTAAGGAAGTGTAATGTAAAGGTAAAGTCTTACCAGTTTATCATAAAACAGCAGACAAGCTATGCATTGTTGTTGTAGGAATAATGGGGTTTTAAGAGATATGTTCTGTCATTGATTCTTCTTCTGTAACAACTGATATAGTGCAAGAGGACCAACCGGGTAGGTGTCCAGCCTCCAGCCCCAGGACAGGAGGACATCAATGATGGTGTCCAGCCTCCAGCTCCAGGACAGGAGGACATCGAGGTAAGTATCCAGCCTCCAGCTCCAGGACAGGAGGACATCGAGGTAAGTATCCAGCCTCCAGCTTTAGGACAGGAGGGCATCGAGGTTGCCCACGACGATGGACACAGCAGAGGTAAGTCAACATGTAGAACACATAGACCTAGGACATACTTACCAAACGAATGAAGTACTCTATTCTGTAGCTATAGGCCTGGTGAAGCTCATATGAACTCTCTCTCCTCTCTCTAGCGGCCAGCCCAGTGACAGCTGAGACAACGCCTTGTGAGGAGAGCGGAGCTTCAAAGAAACAGAAGCGTTCCCTCTTCCAGAGGATGCTGAAGAGCTTTGGGCTGCTGAGCTGCTGTCGGGGGACGGAGGCCGTCTGCCTGGAGACCCTGTAACCATCTTCACAACGATGGACACAGCAGAGGTAAGTCAACATGTAGAACACAGACCTAAGGACATACTAACTAAACTAATGAAGTATTCTATTCTGTAGCTATAGGCCTGGTGAAGCTCATATGAACTCTCTCTCCTCTCTCTAGCGCCCGGCACAGTGGCGGCTGTGACAACTCCTCCAGAGGACGCTCACAACTGCAAACAGCCTTGGCCGGAGCTGCTTTCCACCGTGAATAAAAAATGTGCATTCTATTCCTTTTGCTTGTGCATTTTTCATATCTTATGAACTTGTTATGCTGAAGATTGTGTAACTAGATAAGTGATCTTAAATATCATAGCTAGAAGCAACTGCGATTACGGCAACAAATATAGTAGCTAAGCATGTTTACAGCTATGCCTGAGGCAATATCCCAATAGAAATGTAATCATAACAAGAATCATATACAAGAATCATAACAAGAATCATGTACAAGACATATAATGAATCATTAGAAATATTGGCTCCTGCACAGACTCCTCATCGCTTAGTGTGTGTGTGTGTGTGTGTGTGTGTGTGTGTGTGTGTGTGTGTGTGTGTGACTGTGTGTCACATGACATATGCCATGTCTGCAGTCTGAATGAGCTTGGATTAATGTTAAATGTTCTATTTTTCATTCCTACTGCGAGACGGTAGGAAGGAGAGAAGGATAAATGGACAGGGGAAGAGAGAAAGAGGGAGAAGAAAAGAATAAAGGATGGGAGGGGGGGGGAGGATAGAATGAGAGGTAGGTATCTCAGACTACAAAGGCAAACCAAGTAACATGGTGCATATTGAAGCCTCCCTTCAGGGGAAACTGAATACCTTCATTAACACCATAGCTGATATGAGGGCCCCCTCTGTACAGGAGGACTGTGTGCTCTCACTATCTGTGGCAGACATGAGTAAAATCTTTAAGCGAGTAAACACCCACGCACAGCAGCCGGCCCAAATGAGATTACCCGGTCTCATCCACAGAGCATGCGCAGACCAGCTGGCACATCCTGCACATCTGTGGGGCCATTCTAGGTCTCGAGACAGATTAACCCATCTACCTACCGACTGCAGCCCCCCCAGATCATTGAGATTTTCCATCTTCCCGGCTCAAAGTGATGAGGACACGTCCCTTTTTCTTCCCCACGCCTGCACCTCCCCACGCCTGCACCTCCACCCCCCCGGCTGGTCTACACTGTCCGGTGTCTGCTGGATGCTCGTTGGGGCTGTGGGGGCCTTCAATACCTGGTGGACTGGGAGGGTTACGTCCTGAGGAGCGTTCTTGGGTGCCTGGCTGGGATGTCCTTGATCCGGGACTCATCCGGGACTTCAATCGGCTTTGTGGTGGTCGTCCTGGCTCCTATGGGAGGGGGTACTGTCACGGTTCCACCTGGACACTAGAGGAGAGACCGATTCATGGACTGATAAGCACACAGGTGCATCTTATTGTTTAATTAAGATTAACTAACCCTAAACGCTTCTGTTTTTGCTCCAATTTTTCACCAGTTTAAATCAGAGACCTAAGACTTTTTCTATGCCTAAACAAAAGGGCTATTTCTCTCAAATTGTGTTCACAAATGTGTTTAAGTCTGTGTTAGTGAGCGCTTCTCCTTTAACAAGATAATCCATCCACCTGACAGGTGTGACATATCCAGATGCTGACTAGACAGCATGATTATTGCACAGATGTGCCTTAGGCTGGTAACAATAAAAGGCCACTCTAAAATGTGCAGTTTTATCACACAGCACAATGCCACAGATGTTGCAAGTTTTGAGGGAGCGTTGCCTCTCTAGCGTCCTGGTTTCCTAGGTTGAGACCGAGTGTTTTACATTTTCGAAAGTTCGTTCCTGTCTACCCTGTGGATTATTCTAAGTAAAGTGGACTTTGCCTTTTAACTGCAATGCCTCGTCTGGTTCCTCTCTGCCCCTGGATCCTACACCTCACAACCTTTGGCATACTCATGATACACTGAAAATAGTCCCTTCACATCGACTCAAAAAGGCGGCTTTTCTTCCTCGGGCGGCTGAGGACATTTTCCATGGCACCTAAGCTCCTCGCCAACATCCTGTCTGTCTGCATCACCGCCTGGTATGGCAATTGCACCACTCAGGACTAGGGATGGGAATCGAGAACCGGGTTGTATAATCATGTTTATATACATGGCATGAATTAACATTCATTTGAATGAATTTCAAAAGATGAAAATGACAATGTTAGTTAATGAATATCTACTGTCATCATCACTTAAGTTAGCAACAGAAAGCTAGGTCAACGTTATTGTTAACACGATAACGTACAATTGTTGGCACCACACACTGTTACTGAGGGTAAATATCCTATGCTAATAATATTAGTGCCACGCAGGCAGGCATAGCAGATTTTCTATTTGATCTAAGAACCCCTAAATGAAAACGAATGCTGTACAAATATTCTCCCATTTCATCCATTTTAGATGTTTACAGACAGACTGTTGCTACGGATAGCTTTAAAGCTACAGCCAGCTGCTCGAGCTTATTTTATTTATGTTCAAATGTTATGTTCAGATACACTGAGACTCAAGATAATAAAAAACAGCTGCATTGACGCTGAAAACCTGTGTATGCCTACTTTTTTCTACACAGAGAATTCGATCAGGAATCAGAAAGCCCAACAAAATCAAAGTTCAAAGGTCAAAGGTTCATCCCGCTCCTGTCTGGTAGATGCTACCAGAGAGCCCAGCCTGACATAGATTACAATAGATGATATTATTGCACATAGCTGTATTTTACAGTGCCTGAAACCCTTATATTGTAATGTTATGTTTTGTCATAATCTATTGCTCTTTAATATTTGTACTTATTGTAACAATACATCACGCAATTTAGTTAGGGTCTATTTTAGCATGCAGGAAGATTTATTGTATGTACATTTTGTATAACATTGTTGAGCCCCCGTGTGAACCAAGCATCTCACTGCATTCAGTGTATGTGACAATAAAGAACTTTGAACTTGAGGTAGGTAGGGAAGGAAGGAAGGAAGGAAGGAGATACAGTAGGGAGGGAAAGGGAGTACACTCTGTCTGTACTCTCTGTCGATTCCCAATGGAATACCCTGGCCTACCTTCCTAAGTTTCTAGCCTCTGCTCTGTTCTCCATACCAAACAAGTTCACTGTGTAACACTGTTTCTGTCTCTCAGTTTAGTGTTCAGCTAGGACCAAAACAAGTTTAGCTGTCACATCCTTGAGTCTCTGGGTGCTTCATCATCATCATCATCATCATCATCATCATTCATCCTTAACCACCACCTTCATCATCATACATTATAATTATCATCATTCATCATCATCATCATCATCATCATCATCATCATCATCATTAGTCTTCCTTCATTGAAGTGTACAGGGTGCATGCAGGTTAGGCTGTCATGGCTGAGTTAGGGTTAGGTGAATATTTTAATAGCCCTTATGTCATCATTGGAGTAGAGTTACTGTAACTCCAAAATAGGAGGTTTTGTAGTTTCAAGGCCAGAGAGGTGAGGGCTAGGTGGTGGTGGTTGTGGTGGTAGGGGCGGGGAGGAAAGCCTATACTGTATTCATTCCAGAGTAGTTTGGATTGTCCTTGTCTCTGTCCTTTTCTGTTCATGAGCAAATTACCTGAGAGGACTTGATAAGGAAGCCATGATATGTAGAAATGGGAAACGGTGAAAGGGACTCAATTATAATGGGAGCATGCCTATGTTCCCCGGGTCCTATGTTCCCCGCTTCCCCGCTTCCGAAAAAGGGTTATATGTTCCCCGTTTTTTGTTGTTGTTGTTGTTGTTGTTGTAATTATTTAAAAAACAACATACACAAATACATAATCATACTGTTTTTTATTTATTTTTTATTTTTTATTTTTTATAAACAACATACACAAATACACAAATACATACACAAATACATAATCATATGTATCAATGTCAATCATATGTATCAATGTCAATATCAATATCAATGTCCTGAGGTTGATACACTAATGTATGCTGACGACACTGTACTATTTTGTACATGGTCAGACCAAGACGGAGGTAGCTGCTGTACTTACCAAATCTATGGCTCAGGTGACTACATGGTTGAACCACTGTCGTCTCCAACTTAATGTTTCCAAGACGGTCAGCATGTGTTTTACCAAAACAAACCGTTCTGCTGAAGAAGCATATGTCATTATCTCAGGGGAACAACTACAAGTTGTGAACGAGTTCAAATATCTTGGGGTGCTGTTAGATTCCAACCTCACTTTTAAGGCACATATCAAAAAGGTCTGTAAAATTGTCAAGTTCAATCTGTCCAACTTCCGCTTTTTAAGGGACTACATGTCAACAGAGGCAGCTACCATGTATGTCCACGCCATGATCTTCACACACATCAACTACTGCATAACAAGCTGGTCACAAGCAAATCCCACAACCTGCCTGGTCAGTTAGAGCTTAAAGAATTAGGCACCTTTAAATCATTTAGAAAGCACCTAAAACAGTGGATGATCAACACACACACCTGCCAACATTGAAATGTCCTGTCCTATACCTGTATGTCATGTGTACCGCCTGTCTGTGTACTGCCTAACATGTCTTACCTGTACAGTCTGTGTGCTTGTTTTTAGTCTGCTTACCATGCGTATATCTTGCTTGCTTTTAGTCTGCTTACCGAATATGTACCCTCCCTTTAACCGCCTATGATTAATGTATGCTCTTTTAACCCTCTGCTTATATGTACCCTCCTTTTAACCGCCTATGATTAATGTATGCTCTTTTAACCCCCTATGTTATGCCCTTAAGCTAAATGCTTGTCCTGTCTACTTTTTTGTGCCTAGGTCTACCTATATTTTATCTTTTAAATGTACTTTTTTCCTCCAGGGAGCCGTATACAACATCATGGCATAGGGACTGCGGATGAAAACTAGCTTTCGGGCTAACTCTGGCGTATTTACAATTTATTTTTGTTTTATTAATATGCACTGTCCCTTGAATAAATAAATGAATCTGAATCTGAAATCTGAAATTTAAAAAACAACATACACAAATACATAATCATATGTATCAATATACATAATATATATTATGTAATAATCAATGTCATAGTATTGTCTCAGCATTTTATATAACTCCCTAGATAGATCATTTTCGAGATGGAATTGAAAATCTTATATTCCTAAAAGAACACCAGTGATATATATATATATATATATATATATATATACACATTACATATTTTTCTATATTTTTGTCAAACGGAATCAAATAAATACAGTAGAGATATCAATCCAAAATATAGGCTTTTATAGCAACCAACTCCAAAAAATAGACTATGTTTGTGCATACATAATAACAATAATAACAATAACAATATTTAGGCCAATAACAATAACAATAACATAATAATAACAATAACAATAATAATAATAACAATAACAAAATTAGGCCAATAACAATAATAATAACAACAACATAGGCCAAAGTGCTATCAAAATAAATGTGGAAAAATCAAAAAATCAAAAAGATCTAGCCCATACGGACGCTACGGCTGACAGCCCTCCAGTACGAAGCCAGATCTCTGAGGCCCTGCATATACTGTCCTTTCAGCCTCAGTAGACGGGCCTCAAGCAGCACAGAGACACACTAAATATCAGAGTGCAACATTGTCCCCTGAAACATACAAGTGTATTATATCAATGTGTTTCTATGCAGTATCAATAGCATCTAATTTAGATTTTTTATTTTAGTTGTTTATCTAAAGAAAATAATATTTTAAAATAATGAATTATCTAAAATAATAAATTAAAAACAATCTAAATGATATGCTATTATCAATAGCATACCCCTTTTATAATTAGCATACTGAATTTCATTCTCAGATTTGATATAAAGACTATCAGAGTTGGGTCATTTGTGGAGACAACCCCAACCCAACTCAACCCAACCCTACTTGGTGAAGACAGGAACCACAGGCCACCGGTGAAAATCACAGGCTTATGGGCTACCATGTCAGGTAAAATAGTCTTACTGAAAGACCTTGTATAAAAAATATTGATGGGAATCTATAGCCTACCTTAATACTTGATGTCTTTTATTTTCAGAGAATCCACAGCTCCTGTTTGAAGGGACCGTGTTCCTGCCACTCCACAGAGAAGATCCCCTGACAGGCTGTGAAGAGTACAAGGAGGGAGCAAAGCTTCTCTTCCCACCCTCAGCCATCACTGACACCCTCCTGTTCCTACATCATAAATGTTTTTGGGAACCACGCCAACTTGTTGGGATAGGTATGAATTCAACTGCCACCAATGGGCAATACTGTGAAATTGTTGATAAAAGAGTAGTCCACAACATCAGGAACACATGCTACCTGAAGAATACGTTTCTCCACTCTCATATGGAGTAACTCTCCCATGTCACACTGTGATGGTGGTCATTGTAGTCTGTCTGGGATGGAGGATGTCAGTGTAGTCTCTTTCAGAAGGACAGTTTAGTCTCTCTGTGGTGGAGGGGAATCTTGGGGGAGTTGTTACACAACACATTCTTGTTTATTTATTTATTTGTATTTTAAATAATTAGAGCAACCTGGTCTCACACGGCAGACGTCAGAATTCGACGTTTACGGACAAACGTCGAATTCTGACGTGAGATCGCATCCAAACGTCGAATTCCGACGTGACATTTGCATCCAAACGTCGAATTCCGACGTGACATTGGGGTATCATAGCGCAGGATTCTCTCGGGATTATTCCATTTTGAATTGCACTTGCATTAATTAGTTAGGCCACATTTAGGGTTAGGGTTAGGGTTAGGGTTAGGGGAATAAAAGGCCCTGCTTGCCCGAAGGCTCGCAGAATGCACGGGCACACTAATCTTTTAGTTTTTTTCTCTACTTTCAGATCTTTGTTCAGATTATGTCGTCGACCATCCATAATCCAAGGATCTCCGGCTTCAGAATTTCAGTACGTATCCAGGTAAGCACCCATTTTAACTGTATTTTTTATTTTATTTTTAAACTTTTTTCAGGTTCTATCGGATCACAGGTAAGTGTTTATTTCCTTTACAGATTTTTTTCAGGACTGGACTGTACATATTAAATGAGAGGTAAGTTTTTATATTTCATTTAAACCACTGGGTGAAATTGTGTTTAGTTCTTTAATCCAGTGTCTTTCCCTCATCATTCTCTGTCTTTTTGACCAACAGGTTCCAGATTCCAGGCCTACAATCAGGAGATTCTCCCTACCATGATCTCTAAAATGTTCGTACAGTAGGGTGGATTCCTCAATCCGATTTACCCTGTAAAGGTGCTGTTTTAAACGTTCACAAAGTTTGTTCTTAGTTTCACCAATGTACCATTTAGAACAGACCCCACATTTTATTCCATATACCAGGTTTGAGGACTCCAAACCCAGAACATTCCAGATTGGAGCCCCTTTGTCTGTATATATGTTCGTAATGTATTTTGGTGTTTTTAAATGTCTTTTTAGTTTATTTTGTTTATCGCTTTTTAATGCTGCATGTACTAGCAAATCTTTTATATTTTTATTCCTCCTAAAGGCTGCAATAATTTTAAAACCCACCAACGGTTCGACGATATCTTGAGTCCTTTTAAAATTACTTTTAATCATTTTATTAAGTTCCATCGAGGATGGGGAGAACATGGAAACAAAAGGAATTATCCTGCAATTGTCCCCTTCTTTTGCAGGTCTATCCCCCCTGCTGAAGTTTTGCTGGACCTCAGCTTTGATGGTCCGGAGGAAAGTTCTCCCATAACCCCTCGATCTGAGGACCTTGAAGAGGGTCCTCGTGGCTGACTCCGCGTCCTCCTCTGCTGTGCAAATTCGCTTGAATCTGATAAGCTGCGATTTCACTATTCCCCTAAAGGCAGGGTTCGAGTTATGTGGGAGCCAATGGGAGCTGAGCTCCCATAGAGATGGTCTGAGACTCTCTGAGCTCCCATGAAGGCAGTAAAATCAAAAATCTGTGGGGGTCGCTAATAATACATTACCACAACTTTTATTTGATCAAAATGTCAATGTAATGAATATTATTTAATTTATATTATAAATATTGTAAAATAAACACGTTTTCCAAAAGAGCTACGCGCACCATTAATCTCCTGTGAATGACAGTAGGCCTTTGACTGCCTGCACTTCACCACCAAGACACCATGGGGCGCAGTAGAATATTGTGCAACAGCAAAAGGTTGATTAATCAGCTGTGCGGTAAACCGTTGGAACACACAGTGCACAGCTGATTAATCAATTAAACCAATAGAGTGAGACAGGATATGTTCATATACCAGTTGCCTTTCAGGAAGTAGTGAGATCGTGCACCTAGCCTATTATTGAGAAGCAAACATTCATTCATTAGCTATACAGGAGTATATACATACAGTAGCTACCATGCCGCCCAAAAAAAGGCAATTTTTTGACCCTCTCCCGTTCATCCAATCTTGGATAAAGAAAGAACATCGGACGTCAGCATCATGGGTTCCAGGACCGCGACCGCAGCCTACTGAAAACAGACCAAACAGGTCTATCTTGTCTCCGTAAAGGTAAGGTGGCTTTTACTTTTTACTAACCTAGTGTACATGTATTTTTCGCTCCTTCTGTATAGCAAAAATAACACAATTATTGGCCGAGATACATGTGTGACTATCGCTTTTATAGCTGTTGTTTCATGTGGGGCTGTTGATGTGGTGAAATGAGTAGCCTGCAGCTGTAGCGTCAGGATATGTTGGTATTTGAGGAGGAGGATGAGGATGAGGATGATGTTTCGGTACCGGTACCGTTTTTAAAGTATCGATTTGTCACCGGTATCGAATAAAACCCAAACTGTACCCAACCCTAACTATATGTTTACATGCCAACTAATTAGCTAATTCATTTCTGTCATTTAGAGCTGAGGGGAGCAACAGAGAGACGGACAACAGGACAGTAACAGAGAGACAACGGGAGAGGAGAGCAATAGAGACAGAACTGAATGCACTGAACTTTTTTTTTTATTCTTTGCATTATTAACACTGTTGTGTTATTGTGTTATTAAAGTGTTTAAGTGTTTTATGGTAAAGCATTATGAGTGGTGTGTGTGCAGGGTGCTCGTGAGTTGTATATTTTGGGGAGGGGGGAGGCTTGTGTAAGGGGGCGGGGGGTCCTCACACAAAGGAGTAGCCTAGGGCCACTGACCACCTTAATCCGCTACTGCCTATAGCTAATTAAAACTTGTAAGTCCCATCGCTGTGTGGGCATGATTCGCGCGTGCATGAGAACATTTCGCACTGTTATTTTGGAGACCCCCACAGAGATCAGCTTATAACTCGAACCCTGCCTAAAGGTATGTTTGGGGTGATAGCTAGACTTGTGCAACAGCGCATGAGTATCTGTGGGTTTAAAATATACTCTTGTGCCCAGACTATAACCCCCCTCTCCTCTCTTAATAAACACCTCTGTATCCAAAAACTCGATTTTCTCAGGTTGAATATTGAATTTTACAGTGATTGCCTGATGATGCGTGTTCAGCACATTGATTAAAAACATGGAAGTCCTCCCTTGTGTGGCTCCAGATGCCAAAAATATCGTCCAAATAACGGACATACAGTGCTGGGAGTTTCGGGCATTTGGGGAAGACAGTCCGCTCCCAATCAGCCATATAAATGTTGGCATACGCAGGGGCGAACTTCTTCCCCATAGCTGTCCCATGTACCTGAAGGAAACATCTGGAATCAAAGACAAAATCGTTTCTAGTCAACCCTAACTCTAAGAGATGGAGAAGAGCCTCATCTGGTCTAGAAGGGTCTGGATGGTCGTTAAATAGCTCCCGCACCGCTTTGAGCCCCAATGGGGTCTCTATGTTTGTATACAGGGAGTCAATGTCGACCGAGAAAAGCATCGAACCAATAGGAACCTGGGTGTTTTTCAGTTTTTCCACAAATTCATATGTATCTTTAATGAAACTTTCATGAATTTGGGATAATGGATTTAAATAAAAATCTATGAATTCTGCTATTCGATAGGACTCGCTCCCACAATCGGACACAATCGGCCTTCCTGGGGGGACCTGATGTGGAACTGTCCAGGTCTCTGGATCCTTGTGGATCTTTGGCAAGAGATACAGTTGCCGTGGACGTGGCGGATCCTCCCCATACAGGTAAGTCATTTGTTTGGCCGATATAACTTTCTTTTCATACAGGTGAGACACCGTCGCTCTAATCTGTTTCTGGGTCTCCAGTTGCAGAGAGCCAGTTAAAGGTACGTAGTGTGTTCTATTTTCCAATTGTCTGTTAGCCTCTGTCAAATATCGATTTTTATCCATTATTAAAATTTTAGAGCCCTTATCGGCAGGCTTAATAATTATATCCTGGTTCTTTTTTAATTTGTTCAATGCTTTTCTTTCCCCTTGTGACGGGTTACTTTCTTTTTCACAGGCCCAACGGATTCCCTCCAGGTCCCGCACATCTTCCCTGATCAATCCCTTAATAGGGTCCGAGATGGAATTCCAATCAGGTTCCCAATGAGAGGGATTGATGAACGGTTCCCTGGTGAAATCCGCGGTAAACCGGAAATGATCTAAAAGTTTCAAACGCCTGTGATACTTTGCTAAATCTCTTTTTAAATCTTCTCTGTCTGTTACAGATGGCGTAGGAATAAAGAAGAGGCCCCTCTCCAGCAGCATTTCCTCTTCTGTGGATAATTCAAAGGTAAGTGAAAGATTTAAAATATTAGAAACATTTAAAATATTAGAATGGGGCTTGGTAAGTGTCCCAGGTCCCCCTCTTTTCAGTTTAACTGTAGCATCCATGCCTCTAACATTTTCTTGCCCGTAGCCGGGGTCCAATGTATCGGATCCCTCTCACAAACTTTGAAATCCCGGGCCTCTACCCCTCTCAGGGTCCTGTATGTGGACTCCACATAGGTGTTTATTTCTTCCAGGAGGGCCCGTACTGGGGCCTGCAACCTGGGTGAGTATTGTGTCAAAGCAAAGAACACCTCTGCCTGAGGGAAAACCACTCTTGCCCTCGCCATCAGCTGTTGGAATTGCTTTTTCATGGTCGAGAGCAGGTTTCCCCCCAGACAGTTGTTTAATCCCACCACAAAGACCACTTTGTGAGTGGCAGGACTAGGGTTCAACTTGGTCAGAATATCCCTCAGATGGAAAATGTTGGCCCCCGGGAAACTGTCAACTTGGATCAGTGGATAGTTGAAGGGGGGGATTCTATTGAGATTCGAATCCCCCACTATCACCACTGGTTTTTTAATCTCAAGTTCCCACACCACACTTTTTTGGTATGCACTGCGGTGACAGAGCGGTCTGTCCAAGTTGGATGGAACCTCCACCTCCTCCTGCTCCGACCCCGAACTGGACAAGAGGCCGGACCCCTGACTGGCCGACACCCCAGAAGCCCCCAACATCTGGGAGTCCGACAGCAACACTGCCACATTGGTGAGGTTCCCCCTCACCTCCCCCCCCCTCCGCTCAGGTGAATCCCCCTCTGATTCCTCAGAGGCCCCCAGGTCGAAATTAAGGACCCAATCCTCCCTGACTCCTTCCTCCTCCACTGTGTCACCCCTCAGGACCTGAGCCACATGGACCCGCACTCCGGTGGGTCCTGTCGGTCCAGGTGGAGTTTGGGCTCGACCAGATCCCAGGTACGGGCCCAAGTTAGGGTCAGGTGTGAGGCCGAGAGAAGGGTTAAGGTCAGGGTTAGGGTTAGGCCCAAGCTTAGGGTTAAGGTTAGGCTCAGGGTTAAGGTTAGGGTTAAGGTTAGGGTTAAGGTTAGGGTCAGGGTTAGGGTAAGGCCCAGGCTTAGGGTTAAGGTTAGGGCCAGGGTTAGGGTTAGGCCCAGGCCTAGGGTTAAGGTTAGGCTCAGGGTTAAGGTTAGGGTTAAGGTTAGGGTTAAGGTTGGGGTTAGGCCTAGGGTTAAGGTTAGGGTTAGGCCTAGGGTTAAGGTTAGGGCCAGGGCCAAGGTTAGGTTTAGGCCTAGGGTTAGGGTTGGGCCTAAGGTTAAAGTTAGGGTTAGGCTTAGGGCCAGGGTTCGGGCCAGGCCTAGGGTTAGGGTCAGGCCTAGGGTAAGGGTTATGGTCCGAGATCAGGTTAGGGCCAGAATCATAATGGGGGTTGAGGTTAAGATTAGGGTCAGGATTGAGGTTAGGGTCAGGGCCGAGGCCAGGGTCAGGGCCCAGGTTGGGCCGCAACAGCTCCGGCCACTCCACAGGGTCCAGCCGAGCCCCTCTGCCCTCTCCCTGCACAGTGGGCTCATGATCGCTCCCCACGAGCGATGTTAGAGTTGCAATAGACAGGCTTGTTAGCCTATGTTTGTATCTCGCCTTGCCATATGCAATGGCTTTATCTAGTGCAACCTGCTCAAATGGGGAGATACCCTGAAGTCCCGATGCCAAAACCGAATCATAATGCTCTTTAAGGATTTGCAGGTTATTCTGCATCCACAAATCCGTATTGAGCTTTACTTTTCTTGATGTTTCTAGGTTTGGTGATGATGGTTTAATGAATTGTGTGAGTTTTTGTACTTGCTTCATCATTCCCACCGGGAATCTTTCTGACCTTTCTGCCCTTTCCACCACCTCAGCATGGTGTACTGCCTGGAGTAGTTTGAAATACCTTTTCTCCAGTCTAATCACAGGCCCCTCTGGCCCTCTACCAAGACCCGACCACACCGCCCCAACACCAGAGCCATCAGGCCTCATGCTTTCCCAATAGGGGAAATAGACTAAAGCCGTTGTTGATAGTCAAACTGAGTTAAGTCACTCAAGAAGTGCTTGAAAATAAACAAATTAAGTGCTTTTAAACTAAGAATTAAGGGAATGGGAGACAAACCAAACGCAGGACAATAAAAGTTCCTAATGACACATACTCTATTTCTCCCAGCTAAATTGGTCAGTAAAAAATGTTCGGGGGTTTTGATCAACAAAACCCTTAACTGGTTCTCAATACTATTTTTCCAGGTTATTCCTGTGACCCGGTATGGGAGCCGGCCAACCCACTACCCACACTGTGTAACACAACCACACTCTGTGCTCTTAACCATGTTCAATCAAACACACACGTGGATCAGGTGAGTCTGTTTTCACTGCACAAAAAAACACAAAACACCCAAAAATAAGGGGTCTGCTTGGCCCAACCGGGCCCAGGTTTTCCCTGGGATCTAGTATTGAGTTTAACCAGAATAATATCCAAGACTGGAGATCTAGAGCACATCAAAGATTTAAAAACAACCACAAATGTTGATTTTAGGTCTACTCAGACCTTAAAATGAATATGTTAAAAGTTGTGTCAAAGGACTTTCAAAGGTTTAAAACAATAAAATAGCGCTCCTGACAGTTTCGGCACACTGTGCCTTCTTCAGAGGAAATAACAGAATGACAAAAAAAACACTGATATATATAGAGAGGAAACAAGGGGGGAGGGGCTACACTAATTGCTACGCTAATTGCTACAGGTGTAAGTGCTTTGTCTGGTGATTCAAATTCAAGAAAATGTTTTTTCAGGACAAAGACCTGATATTCAAAAACCGGTAATCTCTTTTTCCATTAATATAATAACGTGTTACCCGCCCAAACACATTCCCCAATAAGGCAGGTTTCCCTGGGAGATATCCCACAATTTTTCCACTTTTTCAGGTTTTTGAAAATTGTTTATTAGTTGAAACTTGTCTCCCCCAAAGGGAATTTTAACATGTATTACATATTTTTATGATCAGTGTTCAACTTCTGAAAGTAGATAAGTCGATTGTGGCACTGGCTGGTTAGGTTAGGGGAATAAAAGGCCCTGCTTGCCCGAAGGCTCGCAGAATGCACGGGCACACTAATCTTTTAGTTTTTTTCTCTACTTTCAGATCTTTGTTCAGATTATGTCGTCGACCATCCATAATCCAAGGATCTCCGGCTTCAGAATTTCAGTACGTATCCAGGTAAGCACCCATTTTAACTGTATTTTTTATTTTATTTTTAAACGTTTTTCAGGTTCTATCGGATCACAGGTAAGTGTTTATTTCCTTTACAGATTTTTTTCAGGACTGGACTGTACATATTAAATGAGAGGTAAGTTTTTATATTTCATTTAAACCACTGGGTGAAATTGTGTTTAGTTCTTTAATCCAGTGTCTTTCCCTCATCATTCTCTGTCTTTTTGACCAACAGGTTCCAGATTCCAGGCCTACAATCAGGAGATTCCCTCTTCCTCCCGACACTCCGCCATCTTTAGAAGTAGCCATTCTATTGGAATGCTAAATGTTTTCTATTCAAATCCTTGATCATCCTAACGATCTTACATCTCTACATAAGAGTGATATTCTCATCCCCCTCCCTTGTAACTTGTTTGTCATTTTCGATGCCGGTATGTTCTGACGTTCAAGTTCAGCGTGCACTGCATTATAGCCTGTTATAGTTTAGTTTCACCTTTAGAAAGTAAATGAGAGAAAGAGCAGTATTACAATGACAAATCATTCAGAATGTTATTGGCTTTAATATTTCACAATCGTGCCAACATAAGCAAAATGGAAATGTATCTGACACATTGTTGTCATGGCAAGAGAATACTGAGATTTGTGGCAAGAGAAACCGGTATAGTAGGTGAGAGCCTCAGCCTGTCCTTTGTTTGTTGATCGGAAACGATCAAGAGAAGGATTACCCTCCTCCACAAAACAAGGAATGCAAAACCAAAATAATCTGAAAGAATTGGAAGACATACAGACATACAGTTAGGTCCGGAAGTATTTGGACAGTGACACAATTTCCATAATTTTGGCTCTGTATGCCACCACAATGGATTTGAAATGAAACAATCGAGATGTAATTGAAGTGCAGACTTTAATTCAAGGGGATGAACAAACATATTGCATGAAACGTTTAGGAATTGCAACCATTCTTATACACAGTCCCCTATTTTCAGGAGCTCAAAAGTAATTGGACAAATTAACATAATCATAAATAAAATGTTCATTTTGAATACTTTGTCGAGAATCCTTTGCAGGCAATGACTGCCTGAAGTCTGGAACCCATGGACATCACCAAATACTGGGTTTCCTCCTTTGTGATGCTTTGCCAGGCCTTCAATTGTTGTTTGTTCGTGGGTCTTTCTGCCTTTAGTTTTGTCTTCAGCACGTGAAATGCATGCTTGATTGGGTTGAGATCAGGTGATTGACTCTGGCCATTGCAGAATATTCCACTTCTTTGCCTTAAAAAAGTCCTGGGTTGCTTACGCAGTATGTTTTGGGTCATTGTCCATCTGTATTGTGAAGCACCATCCAATCAACTTAGCTGAATTTGTCTGAATCTGAGCAGACAGAATATCCCTAAACACTTCAGAATTCATCTCTCTGCTTCTGTCTTCTGTCACATCATCAATAAACACTAGTGACCCAGTGCCATTGGAAGCCATGCATGTCCATGTCATCACACTGCCTCCATGTTTTTATACAGATGATGTGGTTGGATCATGAGCCGTTCCAAGCCTTCTCCATACTTTTTTCTTCCCATCCTCCTGGTACAGGTTGATCTTATGTTATGTTAGTTTATTGACTCTGGCCATTGCAGAATATTCCACGTCTTTGTGTCCAAATATATATGGACCTAACTGTACCTCTTAGTTTAATCTGTTCAAAGAATGCTGTTCCAGAACAGGGCTGGCTTTTTTAGATGTTTTTTTGTCAAAGTCTAATCTGGCCTTTCTATTCTTGAGGCTTATGCATGGCTTGCACCTTGTGGTGAACCCTCTGTATTTGCTTGTGTGAAGTCTTTCTTTTATGGTACACATGGATAATGATATGCCTACCTCCTGGAGACTGTTCTTCACTTGGCTGGATGTTGTGAAGGGGTTTTTCTTTACCATGTAAAGGATCCTGTGATCATCCACTACTCTTGTCTTCCATGGACGTCCAGACCTTTTTGCGGTGCTGAGCTCACCAGTGCGTTTCTTTTCTCAGAATGTACCAAACAGTTAATTTGGCCACTATTAATGTTCCCACTATCTCTGATGGATTTTTGTTTTGTTTTTACAGCCTAAGGATGGCCTGTTTCACTTGCATTGAGAGCTCCGTTGACTGCATGTTGTGCGTATACAGCAACAGCTTCCAAATGCAAATGCCACACTTGGAATCAACTCAGACATTTTACCTGCTTAATTGATAAAGAAATAATGAAGGAATAGCCCACACTGCCCCATGAAACAGCTTTTGAGTCAATTGTCCAATTACTTTTGGTCCCTTGAAAAAGAGGGAGCTCCATATTAAAGAGCTGTAATTCCTAAACCCTTCCTTCGATTTGGATTTGAATACCCTTACCCTAAAGCTGAGAGTCTGCACTTTAAGCGCATATTCATTATATGACTGTAACTTGAGGATGTTTTGGTAAACAGCTAAAATAACACAAATTCTGTCTGTGTCCAAATATATATGGACCTAACTGTACCTACATTGTCATATCCTAAATAAAAGCAGAGAATTCAGATAATTTGTGACGTTTATTTGTCATTCATGATGATCGTTTCTGTGAATTCATACAAATGGCCAAAACCATGCTGTTATGTGATATCCACTCTCTGCGTGTTTTTATTCATGATGATCATTTCTGGGTTTCTGTGAATTCATATATATAGCCTAGGCCTATTGCATTATTTGAAAATTGACAGCGCTGTAAATAGTGTAATTCTTGCACAATGCACGTCATTTCACGAGACTTTGATCGCAACATAAGCATGATGGAAATGTGTCTGACACATTGATTGTTGTCATGTCATGTCACACATCTTATTCACTTAGCGTCCCCATGCGACCTCTGGTGATATGGAAGAGAATTGCAGCCTTGGAAAAAAAAGATGCCAGCCAAATACTAGCGCAAACACACAGAAACACACTGTCACACATACTGCAAAATCGTTTTTATACTAGCTAGATTTTTGAAAATGTAAGGATAGTGGGTGGTAGAACGCACATATCTAGGAAAAGTCATGAAAGGTGGGTCCTGTCCAATGAACATTTGATCGAGTGCAAAGGTAGAATTATTTTTACTCACAGGGTCAAATAATAATACATTTTTTATTTATATGGCGCCTTTCATGGCACTCAAGGTCGCCGTACAACAACAAATCTAAAAACTGCCACAAAATTCAAAACACAAAACACATAGAAACGTACAGTATAAAACATAGCCAGCAGCAGAGCAGCACGGGAAAAGCAAATCAACACGGGTATGCCTGCGTAAACAGGTGGGTTTTGAGGTGGGTTTTAAATGAGATGATAGAGTCAATGTTCCTGATGTCGGGGGGGAGGGAGTTCCAGAGGCGAGGGGCGGAGCGGCTGAAGGCTCTAAACCCCATGGTGGACAGACGGGCTGGGGGGACGGTCAGGTTGATGGAGGAGGCAGACCTGAGGGACCGGGTGGGAATGTTGATGTGGAGGAGGTCGGACAGGTATGGAGGGGCGAGGTTATGGATGGCCTTGAAAGTGTGGAGAAGGATTTTGTAGTCGATGCGGTGTTTGATGGGGAGCCAGTGGAGTTGGTGTAGAATGGGGGTGATGTGACTGATGACAGGGGTTCTGGTGACAATACGGGCAGCAGCGTTCTGGACCAGTTGGATCTTGTGGAGGAGTTTGTGGGGGAGACCAAAGAGAAGGGAGTTACAGTAATCTAGGCGGGAAGTGACGAGGGAGTGGACCAGGATTGCGGCGCTGTTGGGGGTGAGTGAAGGGCGGAGGCGGTTGATATTACGTAGATGGAAGTAAGCAGACCGGATGGTGTTGTTAACGTGGGAGTGGAATGAAAGGGTGCTGTCGAGGACGACACCCAGACTCTTAACCTGGGGGGAGGGGGAAACCAAGGAGTTGTCTATGTTGAGGGTGAAACTGGGGTGCTTGGTGAGTGTGAATTTGGAGCCAATGAGAATTACCTCTGTTTTATTGCTGTTTAGTTTGAGGAGATTTGAAGTGAACCAGGATTTAAGTTCCTGTAGGCAGGCACAGAGGGAGGAGGGAGGGAGGGTGGAAGTGGGTTTGGAGGAAACGTAGAGCTGGGTGTCGTCCGCATAACAGTGGAAATGAATGTTGTATTTACGGAAAATCAGACCAAGTGGGAGGAGGTAGATGATGAAGAGGATAGGGCCAAGGACAGAGCCCTGGGGAACACCAGAGGAGAGGGGGGTCGGATGGGATGTGAATGATTTTAACTGTATAAACTGAGTGCGGCCAGAGAGATAGGAATGGAACCAGTGTAGAGGGGTGTCAGATATACCAATGGAGGCTAAACGGTTAAGGAGGGTGGAGTGCGATATAGTGTCGAAAGCGGCGCTCAGATCGAGTAGGATGAGAATGGATAAGAGTCCAGAGTCAGCTGCCATCAGGAGGTCATTTGTGATTTTGAGGAGGGCTGTTTCTGTGCTATGAAGGGGGCGGAAGCCAGACTGGAACTGTTCGTAGAGGTTATTGTTAGAGAGATGAGTATGAATCTGTAAAGCCACCACTTTTTCCAAGATTTTTGAAAGAAATGGCAGGTTGGAGATGGGACGGAGGTTATTGAAGATGTTGGGGTCTGAACCAGGTTTCTTCAGAATAGGTGTTATGGCTGCGGATTTGAGAGATGATGGGACAGAACCAGAGGTGAGGGAGGAATGGATGATTGTAGTTATCAGGGGCAGGAGAGAGGGGAGGGAGGCTATGACCAGGGAGGAGGGCAGGGGGTCAAGTTGGCAGGTGGATGGCTTGGATTTCCGGATGAGTTTAGATAAATCGGCAGCAGAGGGGAGATGGAAGCAGGAGAGAGGTACAGAGAGGGGGGGATGGGGAGATAGGGGAGATGGACAACTGGACATAAGAGGGGTCAGTTGCTGGTGGATGTTGGCTATTTTTGAGTTGAAAAATGACATCAGGGAGTTACAGTGGTCAGTGGAGTAGAAGTGTGGGGGAAGGGAGTCGGGGGGGCGGAGTGAGTTGTTGACCACTGAGAACAGGGCCCTGGTGTTCCCAGCACCAGCAGTGATTTTGTCTGTAAGATATTGGGATTTGGCTGAGGAGAGGGCGTCTTTGTAAAGGAGGATGTGGGCATGGTGCATCTGTTTGTGAACAGTGAGACCGGTTTTTCTTAAAAGCCGCTCCAGCTGACGTCCTTTGGCTTTCAGCAGACGTAGGTGAGGGGAAAACCAGGGGGCAGAATGGGGGAATGAGACAGTCCGGGTTTTGAGGGGCGCGAGTGAGTCCAGCAGAGTTTGGAGTCCATCATTGTAATGAGAGACGAGCTGATCAGGGGTGCATGGGGGGGTGATGATGGGGAAAGTGTCGATGCCTGTTATGAGATCTGCTAAATTAATATGTTTGATGTTGCGGAAGGACATAGTACGTGACTGTTTGGTTTTGGATAGAGACAAACTTAAGTTAAATGAAACAAGCATGTGGTCAGAGATGGGGAGGTCAATAGCAGAACAGTTGAGGGGAGTGACACCTGAGCAACAGACCAAGTCCAAAATATGACCTTTAGAATGGGTAGGGAAATCAATATATTGTTGGAGACCAAAACTGTCCAGGCAAGAGATGAAGTCCTTAGTGAGAGCATGATTACTATTATCCATGTGAATATTTAAATCACCTAACAGAATTATGTTGGATGAGAGTGAACAGATGTGGGTGAGAAATGTGTTGAATTCATCAAAGAAATCCTTGTTTGGTTTGGGTGGGCGGTAGATATTAACTAAAACAGTTGGGGTAGGTCCATTTAGTTGTAGAGCCACAGACTCAAAAGAATGAGACACTGGCAGAGTGACAGGAGAGACCTTCCAGGACTCGCGGTGGATTATCGCGAGACCCCCCCCTCTGCCGGTGAGACGGGGCTGGCAGTTGTAAACAAACCCAGGTGGAGTAGACTCGTTCATCTGAGAGAAGTCATTGGGTTGTTGCCAAGTCTCTGTTAAACAAAGAAAGTCATACTTGCGGTCGAGGAGGAGGTCCTGCAGTAGTTGTCCCTTGCCAGTGAGGGAGCGGATGTTAAATAAACCAAATTTGAGATCGGAGTGCTGGTTGGAGAAGCCGACGCTAGCCGACCTGGCCAGGCCAGCCAGCGCGCCACGGTCCACTCTCCTGCAGGTGTTTCTCGGAGGGTGGCGGCGGGTGGAGGACCAGATGGAGCTTATTGCAGTGGAGTCGTCGATGTGGTAGCTTCGTCCGGCTCCTCGATGGATGTACCAAATGACCCCACCCACGGCAATTCTAGTGTTAAATCAAATAGCTGGCATCACCAAATCCACCTACATGTGCTTCTATACTCACATTTTTTAAACATGGTTGTTTGGATGTTTGTCCTGTTTAGTCTGTGTTCTGACCCAATGTCCCTCTACCCTCCAGGTTGTTATGTGTGGCAGTTCCTACCTGGTGTTGTTCATTGGAAACTTCTTCACGACACTCGGAGTGGTTTACCACAAGTACACGCACAACCAGGACAAATCCAAGAGCCTATAAGACTGGAAAAGAGAAAGATATTTGGACATTATGAACACATCTGTTCATGGAAAGGAATATGTGCAAATGGTGTTTTGTACTAATGCACTTTTTATATGTCTATTTTATGCGTTTGTCTTGTAAACAGGTTACATCTTTTTAACACCTTTTTTACAAGTCTATTTTATGCTTTGTCTTGTAAACAGGTTACACCTTTTTTCTAATGTGTTTTGCTGTTTTTTTGTTTTGTTCCTGTTACATCCAGCATTTCTGACGACATTACTGTCTGTGAAGATCTGCATAACTTTGAGTGTTAGTAATATGTATTGAACAGTAAGAAAATGTAAGCCAAAGAGTAAGTGCACTCACAATCATATACCTGATATTAAAACAAATGCAATTCATCTGTCTAAGTGGCACAATAGCCTCCCCCACAATAATAATTATAACCCATTAAGTCTGCTATCTTTCAGTAAAATGCTGGACTAAACTGTCAGTGTCATTATTACATTGTTAGTTTGCATACTTTATTTTTGTCCTGGGTTTAACATGATGTGATTTAGACGCATCAGTCTCTGGCATCGCCGAAGAATCTAGGTTTATTGAGATATTTATTATTTACCTGAATCTCTAACTTTACATATTAAGGGCTTTTATTCCGGTGTGGAAAAATTCAAATTTCAGGAACTTTCGCCAACACCGGTAAAGGCCGATTTAAACTTCTGCGTAAAATCGACGCCGTAGCCTTGCGTCGGCCCGCGTGGGCCCTCCTTGCCTACGGAGAGGGTTGACGTGCACATCTCCAAAAATTTAAGAAAGCGTCAGTTTCTACGCAACCATAAGCTCTGTGATTGGTCCGCTTGGTAGCACATGATTCCGACAAGATTCCGACTCTCTCGTCGGCCAAAATGCGGAAGCCATGACAGAAATGTCATTTACTTTTTCTGTAATTACTTATTAATAAAGATTTGAAAAATTATGATAACCATCGTATTATCTTAGTTTAATGTCATTTCAATGCATCATAGAAACAACAAGCATAACAACAAAAAGATCGCTATTATGCCGCTTTGAGCTTTGAGCTCCATTGAGTTCCTAACCGGAAGAGGCACAGCACAGGGGCATAGAAAACACACTGCCACCTAGCGATGTGACGGTGTAATTGCAGCGCGGCCTACGCAGAAGTGTAAAGTGCGAGACCCCTTACGTAGGCTACGTAAACTACGCACGTAAATTCGACGCAGAACTTTAAATCGGCCTTAAGAACTCATATCACGTGAGATTGCGTAACAACGTTACAGAGAGGGGTCCAGCTGCAGCAGCAAAACGTGTACTAGTGTGTAGGAAACTGTACTACCATATATGGCTCGTATCATCGGTAATCCCATGTGCTTTAGCGTTATCATAAGTAAGTAACACTAAGGTAAAGATTAACTATATGCTATTTTCTAACTTTGTCAATGGATTCAAGAAGCTGTATTTACATTTACATTTACATTTTTGGCATTTAGCAGACGCCTTATTCCAAAGCGACTTACAATCAATACATTTGAATGCTAAGCATTCTGTGCATATAGGTTGCATATTGAATATTTTGAGCTCAGGTCATATTTTAAAGCAAGATTAATTGAAGGAATGAAAAATTGAAATATTCAATTTTGTGAACGTTCTTTGGAGTCATGTGATTTCAACAAGGATGTCCATGTTGGAAGCCTGCTGTTTTAATTATATTAAGTTATATTCACATAATTATATTTTATTCTCCTATAGACCAACACAACATTCCCAGATGGAGTATGCCTTGAGCTCAAAAGACGGGACTTGTCACAAGGCAGGGGGGTACCCTGTCCTTAGGTCTCATTTGCAGGTCCACCAGAGGTCTATTGTACAATATGGATATCTATATTATAATATATTTAATCATTTGAAACTCTCCAAGTTTCCTTAAATGTTTTATCTATTTACTTCTTATATTTGCTTTTATTCATTTTTTTCTTCTTCTTATTGTGCTCCTCTGCCTCTCCACCACTGTTGTATGAAATGTGCTATACAAATAAACGTGCCTTGCCTTTCAGTTTTGAAGACCGAATTTGGATGTTTAGTTCACAAATAAGTATGAATCATCCTAAACAAGAACAGGATCTTGTGTTGAAAGTAAAAAAACATTCTCAGAAAGCATGAAGAAGGTTTTGTGATGGACGCGCTACTCTGTGTACCCGAGTAATCGTTATATGAGGTGACTCACAATAAGTTGTGTATCATAGCCCACACCCTGTATTTTTGTATTTTTGTATACTATCACTATATACGACATATTTATCATATATGTATCATAGCCTGTAAAATTGCACATTGTATATAATCTCAATGTATATTTATATACATCTGCACATATACATCCAGTCACCATTGTATGTCATTGCACATCACCCTACCATTTGCACTTTACTGTATAGATTGCTGTAAATACTGCTACTTATCACTGCAATATAATTGCTATTTGTTGCACTTCTGGTTAGACGCACAATCATTTCGTTGCATTTTCTTGTAGCCTACTATGTAATGACAATAAAGTGAATGTAATCTAATCTAATGTGTCTGCCCTGGGGGCAGCTGTACACATGCTTCTGATCATCCTGATCCCAGCAGTCCTTAATACAGCCCATACAGTAGCTGTGTCCACAGGCAGTGGTCTACAACATATTTGTACTACCATTGTACTAACACAACACTTCTAGTATAGATATCAATTGAATTTCAACCATGAAACAAATCATTATTGACCCTTTACTGTGTCCTCCAGTCACAGTGGCAATACTTGTTCATAATGACTGATGGTTGAAACTCAGTTGATTCTAGAAGTGTTGTCTAGTACAGTGGTAGTGGAAATCATGTTTAGCCTGGGAAATTATATTGAGTACAGTCCATTATGTGTCCGCTATACAGTACAGCAAGGTCAATTTTGATATTACGAACCCTTAAAAACACATATTATACATTGAGATGATTATATGATGATTATATGTTTATATAGGTACAATTGGTGTTGTATTTTATATTGTTGGAAAGCCTGATTAGTCACCTTTACAACCTTTACACGAAAACGAGAGTGAACTAAGGGTGGGTTAATATAATGTAATATAATAATATTAATAATTAATAATAATAATAATAATTAATAATATAATAAGGCTTTCCAACGATAATAAAAAATACTCGGCGGGCCACTTGTTGATTGTGACGCACAATGTATTATGACGTATTTGTGTTCCACTATAAAACCACGGTGCGTCTTGTCATCGATCACAACTGGGTAGACATTGATTGTGGTGGGTTAACACCTCACATGTCACGTTGTTTTTCCAGCTTCATACGTTGGATAAAAACAACTAGAAGATGGAGAATAGAAGAACCCAAGAAAAGGTAAGGACACCTATTTGAAAGCACCGTCTCAAGAGCGTAAATACGCCTATTCATAGTTTGCAGTCAACGTGACTGGCGCAGAGCCCTGGCGGCCATAATGGAAACTCCGCAGACCTGCAGACCTGCAGCACCGGCCTGTCATTAACCACCTGTTTCAAGCGACGATTAATTAGATCACCTCTCAAAAGAAGAAAAACAAGCTACACTTTTTGGACACTTGTTGATCCATATAGATCCATATAGATCCATATAGAGACCCTAGGCAGTATTTCAATCAGTAGAAACAGCTGGTCGCTGCCAGAGATGCAGTAGGTGATGTTTACATATCTGTCTGGTGGAGAATCTTTCCCCTCACACTGCCGCCAGGATGAAAGCGAACAGAAGTACAGACAGTTGTCGGTTTTTTCGATTTATTAGTTAATAGTAATAAGCGACAACAGATTATGATTTGTTTGTTTGATCATAAAAATAAACAAAAAATAGTTCCGCAACTGAACTTCAAATGGACTGTTGCCTAGTAACCTGAACAGTGAACACAAACATGTAGTCTAATTAACGGCGGAGTGATACATATAGTTAAAAGTCCCAGTGCTGTTAGACTGTATATCGTAACTCATGGAATGCCTCTTGTCCAATCAAATGACTTGGTCGGAACTAACTGTTGTATAATAATGCTAATGTTAGCTAGCTAGCTAAAGGACCTACACAACCAACTCCAAGCTGGTCGCGTCCACAACAACAAACCATGTCAGAACGATTATGCAAAGATAATAATGACCAAAAATGTCAAAGTCAGCTTTATTGTCAATCCAATATATGTACAGACATACAGAGGGCTGAAATTGCGTTTCCCTCTCATCCACGGTGCATAGCAAACAAAAACAATAAATAACAATATGATACGACCAGATTAAAAATAACTATATATACAAAAAAATCCTAGATAAAATATTTGAAATGTGCGGTACAAATGTACAGGGGTGGAATACAATATGAACAATGGTGCAATAGTGGTAATTGGCTCAGTATAATAGGGTAAAGTGGCTAAAGTACGTAAATGGCGTTGCCATTATGACGACACGTGCAAACTATGAATAGCACGGTCAAGTGTAATCAGGGTTGCCAGATGGGATTGTCAATTTCTAGCCTAACCACAGTCTAAAACCCGCCCAAATGCTTTTTTTTCCAGCCCAGTGTTATCAAAAGTAGCCCAATCGGCGGTAACCCGCCCCATCTGGCAATCCTGAGTGTAATAGGCCTATATAGCACTGTCAAGAAGAGTAGTATAGTATAGCACATATAACACTTAACCCCTGGGGTTGGGTCAGATCATTTGATGTATCTCTGATTTCCATTATACTGTGTGTCCTCCTGTCAAAGGGCTGTACACCCATGTCTTATCCTAACATGAACAGAACAAGCCTTTTGCTGTCGCCTTCTGACTGATTGTAATTTTAATCCGTTTTTATGTGATCCCGTCTGAAGCTACTTTGACTTCACGTAACAAGTTGACCAGAATGTCGATCTGAACTCTGTTGTGTTGCAGATGAACAGGAACAGTAGTGGCAAGAAGAGTGCCAAGAGCTCAGAGAAGGGCTCGGAGAAGGCCACCAAGGCCTCCAGCGCTAGGAAGAGCGCCAAGGGCCTTAAGAAGAGCTCCAACACTGATGCAGGTGAGAGGGTTTTTCTGTTTACTTCTCCCTGTAGAAGTCCCTATGTTGATTATTTGAAGACTTGTTTGATGAGAAGAAAAAAATGCCTTTCATTCCATTAAACATCCAATCACAGACAATGATAATGACTTGAACATCATTCCAATATCCACATGCTAACATTCATTATGAATGCAAGGCTGGGAAATGACTCCATCATGGTATGCTAGTGTGAATATTGTAACACAACCATTGATTGTCTTAATGTACTACAGACTAAATGTCATAGGTGGCAATAAAACCCCAGAATCCTCTCTGTTTGGTTCTTTTAGCTCCTTCTGTGATGTCCTCCGCTTCCGGAACGAAGTGTGAGGACAGAATGAAGCTGCTGGCGGAGGAAGGTGTGGTTGGTGCCTTAAACATCAACGCAGATCAGGCCTCCTTCCCCATCCTGATGAGCTTCATGAAGGGTCTCAGTGATGAGTAAGTATTATGCGCTCTACTGTATCTATGCTCCCTATGTTTCTATACACACCCATATTTTGCACCCTGCGCATAAACAGTACAACAAATTTGAGCCAAGACCAAAGAACTGAAAATGTTGACTTGTTTCTTCACCAGGCAGTGGACGGTGATCCAGGACGGCATGAGAGACCCTGTAAGTGTATTTGATGTGTGTGACTTTAGAGTTAGCAGGCATACCATACCAGTCATTGTTTGTGTTGTGAATCAGTCAATCGAAATGATTACCTTCTTTAAGCTGAACACCAACTAATTCTTCACTCTCTTTTGAATGAACACAGATGACCAAGGTGAAGCTTGACATCACGGGTCGGAAGATTGTGAAAATAATCGCCGACACGGCCATAGAGGTCCTCCTCCCGACTCTTCAGCGGGTCATAGAGATGAGTGAGGTCAGGGAGGCTGCAGTCTCTCAGAGTGGGTCAGGGCTCTCCTCCACCACCTCCACTGAGTGGAAGACCAGCACATCAAGGTCTTCCTCTGCGAGGTAGGCTATAATGACTGCTATGATCATAACATCACAAATAACTTAAATCAGGGGGTAAACCCACACTAAGCTCTTTTTTTTACGTTGTTTTGTTTTAGAACCCAATGTTTGTTGCACAGTTAAAGTGTTGGACTTTATCAATGCTGATAATACAATGGTTTTTGTTGGTGATGAAATGTTTTGGCCATAGACAAAATACCAACAATAATCAGAATGAGTAACAACGTACTGTAAAAAGTCAAATCTCTCTCCACTACATCAGAGTCTGATGTGAGCCACCAACTCTTATGCTTTTATCCCCCAGGGATTGATAAAGTTGCATTCGATTGAATTGAATGTCATATTTGTCTTTATTTTGAAGTTCCCAGACTTTGAGGCAGTGTGTGTCCGGAGGATCACCCCCCCTGGATGATCCACTCCAGGTCCACTTTGGGATCACAGAGGACACCGTCCTCCAATCACTGGGCTCTGTCTCCTCTGGCTCATTTGATCTGACCAGACCTGTGGTGAGAGACGTCCTGAAGCAGGTGAACTCTGACGTCTCCTTGATAATCTCCTTATCAAGGTCAGATAAGTCCACCCCGATAGTCTGCGACAGGGACACCACCATGTCCGCGGCTAGGAGGATGTTGCACGTGGTGTGCACCAAGCTCCGGGAGTTGGGGATCACCAAACCATTGGTGCCAAAGGTCAAGGTCACGACCTCTAAGACCGACCTGGGGCCAGTGGCGGCAGACGTCATGACTGCCATCGTTGAGACGGTGGAGTCATGCAGCTCAGCTGATCAGGAGGGCGTGCAGGGAGCAGCTGACATGCTCAGACAGTTGGCAGAGAAGATCAGCACGATCAGCTCTGTCTCTGATGAGGACGGATCCTCTGCTGGAGCGCCGGGTAGACGCGTGTCCTCCTCTCGCAGTGTGGGACACCTCAGGAGTGTGAAGAGTGAGGAGTTTCACTCCGAAGCCACCAAGGCCGTGAGTGCAATTCTGTGCCGGAATAGCTCTATATCTATAGATATAAACACGGAGGAGGCCTCAGGCATTGTTGATGAGTTTGTGGCAGACATAAGGTCTATCACTCACTCAGCTGGGTCTGGTGCTGCAAAGGAGGAGTCTCTGCCTGTTGCCCTGACCCTAGTTCAGAGGCTTCAGAGAAGGCTGAGAGCGTTTTACGCGCGGCTGGTGTCTTTTAAAGGCACAAGCCAGAAGAGTAAACTGCCCTCAGACCAGGATAGATTCATCCATGGATCTACTCTGGTAAAAGCGGAGTCTTTTCGCAGTGAGCCTATGTTTCCATCCAACTCACTGGTTGGAGTAGAGCTGCGTAGAAGTCAGAGTGAATGCTCTCGACCCATGCTGGCTCTCCAGAGCCCTCCGGTGAGCCAGCTCGAACTCGACCGCACCACCAAAGAGGTTCTGAGCGAGATTCTCGTCTCTTATAAGACAGAAGACGAGAAGACAGCCTCCGCTGGACCAACGGCGTCTGATGAGTCCCTTGCTGCCTGCGAGTTTGTGGACAACATGGTAACATGGTTAATGGAGTACTCCTCCTCCTCATCAGAGAGTTTGTGCGTGTCTCCGAAGGCAGTCGTGAGCGAACTGTCCAAGGAGGACTTCCAGAGTCAAGCCACTGAGAAAGTGAGGGATGTTCTCATGAGATCAGAGAGATGCTCCCTCAGTTCTTCCCACCACTCTGGGTCAACTACCTCCTCCTCTCTGTCACCTGCCAGTGCTGACTCGTCAGCATTAGACCTCGTCGGCATGGTTGTGAACAGTGTGAAGAGCCTGTTCCAGGACGAGGAGTCCTCAGCTGGTCCCAGTGTGCTGCCCACACACACTGAGGCCTCTGAGGTGTCCGAGGCTGGTGGGCTTAGTGCTGTGTCGGAGCTGAGACTGTGGTCTACAGCGCAGTCCATCTGCAGAGATCTGAAGAGGAAGCTGAAGGAGTTCTTCACTCGGCGTGAGATGCATGCCACTGAGCAGAGTGCATCGATGGCTGAGGCTAGAGACAGCATTAGCCAGATCCTGGTCGCCATTCAGGGTGACATGGTGGCACAGTCAGGGAAAATGGAGACCTCAGTGGAGCTACAGCAATGCCACAGTGCTGTAGGATCTCTGCTGGAGAATGTAGAGAGGGTGTGTAGTGAGGGTAGTCTCACATGTCAGCCTCCCACAGAGCTTCCAGCAGAAAGCAGTTTCCCTGTCGTCAGAAGCGCGACCTTCGATCGCACCTCTGACGAGTCTGTGCTGGAGGATTCCGTCGATGATTCCAAACAGCGGATGGCCGACGTGGTGCAAGTCCTGATGGACCACATGGACCCACTGGTTCTTCAAGAGGTCACCTCTCTCGGAGCTGACCTCACCAGACGGGAGGAGCTGCTGTCCCAGGGGGGGATCCGCACCCTGACCCTCGCCCTTGTGGACAGACTCCTGGAGCTGATGTCACTCCACAGCAGTCTGCCAGTGGCCGTTGGGACCAGTGTGTCGGACAGTGTTATGTACAAACGGCCACCGGCAGAGAAGCGTGCATTGGTGTGCAGTCAGGTGGTCTCCGCCTATGCGGAGGAGTCGGTGAAGCGTTTGCTTCTTCAGCTGTTCGTCCCTCCCTCATCATGGAGCACGGGGGTGGAAGCTTCCAACAGCAACGCCCCGACCAGAGTCTCCAGCCACAAGAGCCTGCTGTCCACCAGCTCTTCTGAGATCTACAACGACACAGTGGATCTGTTCTCCCGGGCCCTGGTCAACCAGGTCAACCAGGTGATGGCCCTCTCAATGGGATCCGACACCTCCACAGCCTCGGTCACACAGCCTCAGAGGGATGCTAGTGGGAAGAAGAAGGAAGGGAAATTCAGCAAATTCCTTTCAACGATGAAGCGCAAGCTCAAGGTAAAACAGAAAATATACAGTGAATTTATAAGAGGGCCACATTCCACATAATTTCACATTAAGGAAGTGTAATGTAAAGGTAAAGTCTTACCAGTTTATCATAAAACAGCAGACAAGCTATGCATTGTTGTTGTAGGAATAATGGGGTTTTAAGAGATATGTTCTGTCATTGATTCTTCTTCTGTAACAACTGATATAGTGCAAGAGGACCAACCGGGTAGGTGTCCAGCCTCCAGCCCCAGGACAGGAGGACATCAATGATGGTGTCCAGCCTCCAGCTCCAGGACAGGAGGACATCGAGGTAAGTATCCAGCCTCCAGCTCCAGGACAGGAGGACATCGAGGTAAGTATCCAGCCTCCAGCTTCAGGACAGGAGGGCATCGAGGTTGCCCACGACGATGGACACAGCAGAGGTAAGTCAACATGTAGAACACATAGACCTAGGACATACTAACCAAACGAATGAAGTACTCTATTCTGTAGCTATAGGCCTGGTGAAGCTCATATGAACTCTCTCTCCTCTCTCTAGCGGCCAGCCCAGTGACAGCTGAGACAACGCCTTGTGAGGAGAGCGGAGCTTCAAAGAAACAGAAGCGTTCCCTCTTCCAGAGGATGCTGAAGAGCCTTGGGCTGCTGAGCTGCTGTCGGGGGACGGAGGCCGTCTGCCTGGAGACCCTGTAACCATCTTCACAACGATGGACACAGCAGAGGTAAGTCAACATGTAGAACACATAGACCTAAGGACATACTAACTAAACTAATGAAGTATTCTATTCTGTAGCTATAGGCCTGGTGAAGCTCATATGAACTCTCTCTCCTCTCTCTAGCGCCCGGCACAGTGGCGGCTGTGACAACTCCTCCAGAGGACGCTCACAACTGCAAACAGCCTTGGCCGGAGCTGCTTTCCACCGTGAATAAAAAATGTGCATTCTATTCCTTTTGCTTGTGCATTTTTCATATCTTATGAACTTGTTATGCTGAAGATTGTGTAACTAGATAAGTGATCTTAAATATCATAGCTAGAAGCAACTGCGATTACAGCAACAAATATAGTAGCTAAGCATGTTTACAGCTATGCCTGAGGCAATATCCCAATAGAAATGTAATCATAACAAGAATCATATACAAGAATCATAACAAGAATCATGTACAAGACATATAATGAATCATTAGAAATATTGGCTCCTGCACAGACTCCTCATCGCTTAGTGTGTGTGTGTGTGTGTGTGTGTGTGTGTGTGTGTGACTGTGTGTCACATGACATATGCCATGTCTGCAGTCTGAATGAGCTTGGATTAATGTTAAATGTTCTATTTTTCATTCCTACTGCGAGACGGTAGGAAGGAGAGAAGGATAAATGGACAGGGGAAGAGAGAAAGAGGGAGAAGAAAAGAATAAAGGATGGGAGGGGGGGGAGGATAGAATGAGAGGTAGGTATCTCAGACTACAAAGGCAAACCAAGTAACATGGTGCATATTGAAGCCTCCCTTCAGGGGAAACTGAATACCTTCATTAACACCATAGCTGATATGAGGGCCCCCTCTGTACAGGAGGACTGTGTGCTCTCACTATCTGTGGCAGACATGAGTAAAATCTTTAAGCGAGTAAACACCCACGCACAGCAGCCGGCCCAAATGAGATTACCCGGTCTCATCCACAGAGCATGCGCAGACCAGCTGGCACATCTGTGGGGCCATTCTAGGTCTCGAGACAGATTAACCCATCTACCTACCGACTGCAGCCCCCCCAGATCATTGAGATTTTCCATCTTCCCGGCTCAAAGTGATGAGGACACGTCCCTTTTTCTTCCCCACGCCTGCACCTCCCCACGCCTGCACCTCCACCCCCCCGGCTGGTCTACACTGTCCGGTGTCTGCTGGATGCTCGTTGGGGCTGTGGGGGCCTTCAATACCTGGTGGACTGGGAGGGTTACGTCCTGAGGAGCGTTCTTGGGTGCCTGGCTGGGATGTCCTTGATCCGGGACTCATCCGGGACTTCAATCGGCTTTGTGGTGGTCGTCCTGGCTCCTATGGGAGGGGGTACTGTCACGGTTCCACCTGGACACTAGAGGAGAGACCGATTCATGGACTGATAAGCACACAGGTGCATCTTATTGTTTAATTTAGATTGACTAACCCTAAACGCTTCTGTTTTTGCTCCAATTTTTCACCAGTTTAAATCAGAGACCTAGTACTTTTTCTATGCCTAAACAAAAGGGCTATTTCTCTCAAATTGTGTTCACAAATGTGTTTAAGTCTGTGTTAGTGAGCGCTTCTCCTTTAACAAGATAATCCATCCACCTGACAGGTGTGACATATCCAGATGCTGACTAGACAGCATGATTATTGCACAGATGTGCCTTAGGCTGGTAACAATAAAAGGCCACTCTAAAATGTGCAGTTTTATCACACAGCACAATGCCACAGATGTTGCAAGTTTTGAGGGAGCGTTGCCTCTCTAGCGTCCTGGTTTCCTAGGTTGAGACCGAGTGTTTTACATTTTCGAAAGTTCGTTCCTGTCTACCCTGTGGATTATTCTAAGTAAAGTGGACTTTGCCTTTTAACTGCAATGCCTCGTCTGGTTCCTCTCTGCCCCTGGATCCTACACCTCCCAACCTTTGGCATACTCATGATAAACTGAAAATAGTCCCTTCACATCGACTCAAAAAGGTGGCTTTTCTTCCTCGGGCGGCTGAGGACATGTTCCATGGCACCTAAGCTCCTCGCCAACATCCTGTCTGTCTGCATCACCGCCTGGTATGGCAATTGCACCACTCAGGACTAGGGATGGGAATCGAGAACCGGGTTGTATAATCATGTTTATATACATGGCATGAATTAACATTCATTTGAATGAATTTCAAAAGATGAAAATGACAACGTTAGTTAATGAATATCTACTGTCATCATCACTTAAGTTAGCAACAGAAAGCTAGGTCAACGTTATTGTTAACACGATAACGTACAATTGTTGGCACCACACACTGTTACTGAGGGTAAATATCCTATGCTAATAATATTAGTGCCACGCAGGCAGGCATAGCAGATTTTCTATTTGATCTAAGAACCCCTAAATGAAAACGAATGCTGTACAAATATTCTCCCATTTCATCCATTTTAGATGTTTACAGACAGACTGTTGCTACGGATAGCTTTGAAGCTACAGCCAGCTGCTCGAGCTTATTTTATTTATGTTCAAATGTTATGTTCAGATACACTGAGACTCAAGATAATAAAAAACAGCTGCATTGACGCTGAAAACCTGTGTATGCCTACTTTTTTCTACACAGAAAATTCGATCAGGAATCAGGAAGCCCAACAAAATCAAAGTTCAAAGGTCAAAGGTTCATCCCGCTCCTGTATGTCTGGTAGATGCTACCAGAGAGCCCAGTCTGACATAGATTACAATAGATGATATTATTGCACATAGCTGTATTTTACAGTGCCTGAAACCCTTATATTGTAATGTTATGTTTTGTCATAATCTATTGCTCTTTAATATTGGTACTTATTGTACAAATACATCACGCAATTTAGTTAGGGTCTATTTTAGCATGCAGGAAGATTTATTGTATGTACATTTTGTATAACATTGTTGAGCCCCCGTGTGAACCAAGCATCTCACTGCATTCAGTGTACATGACAATAAAGAACTTTGTACTTGAGGTAGGTAGGGAAGGAAGGAAGGAAGGAGGAGATACAGTAGGGAGGGAAAGGGAGTACACTCTGTCTGTACTCTCTGTCGATTCCCAATGGAATACCCTGGCCTACCTTCCTAAGTTTCTAGCCTCTGCTCTGTTCTCCATACCAAACAAGTTCACTGTGTAACACTGTATCTGTCTCTCAGCTTAGTGTTCAGCCACCCCTAGGACCAAAACAAGTTTAGCTGTCACATCCTTGAGTCTCTGGGTGCTTCATCATCTTCATCATCATCATCATCATCATTCATCCTTAACCACCACAACCACCACCTTCATCATCATACATTATAATTATCATCATTCATCATCATCATCATCATCATCATCATCATCATCATCATTAGTCTTCCTTCATTGAAGTGTACAGGGTGCATGCAGGTTAGGCTGTCATGGCTGAGTTAGGGTTAGGTGAATATTTTAATATCATCCTATTTTAATGTCATCCATACAGTAGAGTTACTGTAACTCCAAAATAGGAGGTTTGTAGTTTCAAGGCCAGAGAGGTGAGGGCTAGGTGGTGGGGGTTGTGGCGGTAGGGGCGGGGAGGAAAGCCTATACTGTATTCATTCCAGAGTCGTTTTGATTGTCCTTGTCTCTGTCCTTTTCTGTTCATGAGCAATTACCTGAGAGGACTTGATAAGGAAGCCATGATATGTAGAAATGGGAAACGGTGAAAGGGACTCAATTATAATCATGTGTGGCTTCCCTACCGCCTCACTTTTTAGCTGATATTGTGGTTATTCTTACAACTTTGGAATGAGCTCATTTTTAGCTCTCAAAATCTCTTGTGTGTCCTCAATTATGAATCATCTATCTAATGGAATGAGCTCATTTTTAGCTCTCAAAATCTCTTGTGTGTCCCCAATTATGAATCATCTATTTAATAGTATATCTTCCTTTTGGGACTGGCTCCTCAGGGAGAATAACCCATTTAGACCAAGGTCTGCTCAACCAGGTTATAAGAGATAGGAAAGGATACAGGGAAAGCTCAGTCAATTTGATTTGTATTGTGACATTGCCTGCCTACTTCCATGTGACTGCTGCTCCAGGTCTCTCTCTCTCGTGCTGATTGAGTGGTGTTTACGGTACACTGCGGCCAGAACGGCCAGTTATCGTTTGAGTGCTTACCACTTTACCACTAACCCAGTTCAGTCCAAAGGTAACGCAATCTGTTCCACAATCCGGTCAATGAGACTGTTGTCTGTTCGTCTCCTCGTGCGGTCCGTTGTTGTGTGACGTCGGCATGAAACGGTGTCGGCAGACAGCTCTTGCAGAGGAACACAAAAAGTGACATGACAGGCTGTACAGGGGTCAACAAGATGGGACACACATACTCTGTAATAAGCAGCTCCTTTAGCAGTCTGGCTCCTTAATCAGGCTCATCACCGGCTGTCCCTCACTCCGTGTTGGGCTGCTGGGCTTTAGATCTTATATACATATGGGCTTTAGATCTTATATACATATGGGCTTTAGATCTTATATACATATGGGCTTTAGATCTTATATACATATGGGCATATACTCACCATCAATTGGAGTTACAGTGCTATAGGGCAGTGGTTCTCCAACCTCTCCTTGGGGACCCCCAGCCGCTCCACATTATTTGATCTGTTCCACCACCAGCACACCTGATTCAACTAATCAAGTACAAAGCAATTGAAGAGCATCAATGAGTAACGGATATCCTTTGGTGGAGAGATCCCCAGTCTAAATGGCGTCTAGAACAAGGCGGATGAATGAATGAATGAATGAATGAATGAATGGTCTTTATTGTCATTAATATAGTACAGGTACCATACAACGACATTTGGGAGGGGGGGCTCCCCTGGTGCTAAATATTGTATTATTTAGTCATTTAAAGGCAATATTATTATTATATTATAATAAGATGGGTTTTAAAAATATTTGCTGAGGTTGCATCCTTAATGTAAACTGGCAGTGTATTCCATAATTTGGGTGCATAAAATGAGAATGCAGCCTCACAAAATCTCTTCTTTTGTACATAGTGTCTAGTCAGCATCTGGATATGTCACACCTGTCAGGTGGATGGATTATCTTGTTAAATCATTCCCCTTAGGGAGGGGAGAGTGGACGGAGGGGGAAAGGGTGCAAAAATGGTGGCATCGTATAGCATGCAAAATTGTGAAAAAAATGTGATATCGATGAAGAGAATTGATCGAGGTAAACTCTTTATACCACTTCGGATGCCGATGGGGGTCCGTTGGCTCCTATGAGGTTAAGGCCTTTAAAGGTCAGCAGGGCTTCTTGTGGGTTGACAATGAAACGGTGAAGAGTGTGCACTGTGCAGATTTGGAGTCTACCGGCTAGGAGCATCTGTCTCATCACCGGAAAGGTGCTAACGTTAATAGTTAACCTGTGCCTAACCCTTACCATACGTACCAGGCCAGAAATCCAGGTGTCATAGGCCTAATTGACTCAGATCTTAATTTTGAAACCCATATTAATAATACTATTAAAACATCCTTCTATCATTTAAGAAACATTACTACGGTACAATCTTTTCTCTCCCAGGCAGACACTGAAAAACTAATGCGTGCGTTTGTCACTAGCAGGCTAGGTTACTGTACCCAGCAAGCACCGACGGACCTGGACGAATTCAGACTAGTTAGTATCTGGCCCAGAATATCATCCTATTTCAACTTAAAATATAAAAATATATATATATTTTTTTAACAGGCCTATATTTGTCGGGAGAAAATACCCAAATGTGAAACCCCAGCAACAACCCGTCAACTCTGTTGTGACGTCATCTATGTTGTGACGTCATCTCTGTTGTGACAGACATCAGAGTGGTTTTGATAAAACGGGCCGATTGCGTCACAGTGATGAGCGTGACGTCACAGGCGAAAACGACATAAATACCGGAGGTTCTCCGTTGTTCAGACACTCCCCTTACCACCATCATGCCCCAGGGTTAGACCTGACCTAACCTAACCTAACCTAACCTAACCTGACCTGACCTAACCTAACCTAACCTAACCTGACCTGACCTGACCTGACCTGACCTAACCTGACCTAACCTAACCTGATCTGACCTGACCTGACCTAACCTGACCTGACCTGACCTGACCTAACCTGACCTGACCTAACCTGACCTAACCTGACCTGACCTGACCTGACCTAACCTGACTTAACCTGACCTGACCTAACCTGACCTGACCTGACCTGACCTGACCTAGCCTAACCTAACCTAACCTAACCTAACCTAACCTAACCAGGGTTAGCCGGAGGAGGAGGAGGGGAGGCCGGAGGAGGCGCTAGGACCGAGCCGGTAGGCTGGGCTCGGCAGGCGGTGTTACTTTAAATCATTCCCCGTATGGAGGGGAGAGTGGACGGAGGGGGTAAGGGTGCCTTCCTCACCCTCCCTCCACTCCCCCCTCCCTAAGGGGAATGATTTTCCCTCATTTTGCGTGTCTGTCTGTACGCACAGAGCCACACAATAAAACCTGCATCAATTGGAGATCACCTGCTCTTGTCTTCACTGGTAACATAAGCAGTTATGGAACTAAGTAGGAATTAGAAGGGTAAAAGAGAACTGATAAAATATGAATAAAACATTAATAGAATGTAATAAAGATAAGTTATTGCCTCGCAGGGCACTACACAGTGTATTCAGCTAAATGGGACAAATAAAATGTTAATGAAACTTAGCTGATTGATGCGTCTTGCCATACAAATGCGTAATGGGCTACAAATTACAATTAGCCTACTCTGATTGGTATGGTACCAATTTTGACAAAACGTAGGTGAATTAGGAGTCTTGTTATAGAGATTGTTAGGAGCTTCGAGGTGACGCGATTCTCCTTTATTTAACTTGTGATGGTGCAGTTAGTGATAGTTTGTTATCATTAAAAACGGAATAATAGGGTGCAAAGAGGAGAGCGCGCATCAGACCTCACCTTTTGGGCAATAGACTGTTTTGAAGTAATACTGTCAAATCCTTGAAATGAATCAAATAAGCACTACAAGCTCCGGTAACTTTTCAGCCTACTCAACTCTTGAAATAAATGCAAAATGCTAAAAAGTAAGTGAAGTTGTTCAGTGGCACCAATAACCTTGTTTTTTCCACACAAGGTTTAGGTCATGGTGAAGTTTAAGATATCCCCCTAATATGGTGTATGTGTGTGTGTGACCTGGGGGTCAGATCCATGCACCACAAGCTTGAACCAGGTGGAGGGGGGGAGAGAGAGGGAGGCAGAGTAATGGGGAGACAGTGGGTGGCCCTGTGTGTGTGTGTGTGTGTGTGTGTGTGTGTGTAGATTTCAGCAACACTGAAATATGCAAACCTAACTACCGCAAGCTCAGTTGACTACTACATTTACTAGTCCACTAACTTTATGTATTAAACATCTGTCTCCAGCAGTCATTATCATAAGAAAACAGGTATATAAACATATTTAAATATGGATGTCAAGAGATTCAGAGAATTTCCTATCAGCTCCGTGTTGTACCGTCTCGACAACTAGTATTGATACGGAATGTCCTGTCGGCCACCGTCGTCTACTGGGCAGAAGAGACCACCTCTTCTGTGACGGATACGAACCATATATGGTAGTACAGCTTCTTCTTAGGCTGTGTTCGAAATGGCATACTAGCATACTACTCATACTAGATATGACGTAGATTTTGAGTATGCAGTGCGTTCACACTGTAGATGATGTGAAATTTGAGTATGCAAGAAATGTAGAAACTAGATTTTCGGTCGGCTGGTATTGGCATACTTATTATGAATTTAGTAGGCAGTATGCAGTATATACTAATTGAGTATGCTAGTATGCAGTATGCTAGTATGCCATTTCGAACACAGCCATATACTTGGAGGCTCGACACGCGACCGCTCAGCGCACGTCAATGACGTCAGAAGGGTCTACCTTTCTGCCCAGTGTGTGAGTACAGAAGTGAAAGGTAAGGATATCGATATTACTCTTGAATTAACCAAGTGTACAAGGTTTTAATATGTTGAAGAACGCTCGTTTCCCTTCAGGTTACTAAAGCATGCATAGCAAAGTTGTAGCTATTGTAAGTTAGGGTAGCGAAGCCGGTTATATGTGAACTAGCTACAAGCTCTGTGTCTCTGTGTGTGTGTGTGTGTGTGTGTGTGTGTGTGTGTGTGTGTGTGTGTGTGTGTGTGTGTGTGTGTGTGTGTGTGTGTGTGTGTCTGTGTCTGTGTCTGTGTCTGTGTCTGTGTGTGTGTGTGTGTGTGTGTGTGTCTTTGTCTGTGTGTCTGTGTCTGTGTGTGTGTGTGTCTGTGTCTGTGTCTGTGTGTGTGTGTCTCTGTGTCTGTGTCTGTGTCTGTGTGTGTGTGTGTGTGTGTGTGTGTGTGTGTGTGTGTCTGTGTCTGTGTGTGTGTGTCTCTGTGTCTGTGTCTGTGTCTGTGTGTGTGTGTGTGTGTGTGTATGGTGTGTGTGTGTGTGTCTGTGTCTGTGTCTGTCTGTGTCTGTGTCTGTGTCTGTGTCTGTGTCTGTGTCTGTGTCTGTGTGTGTGTGTGTCTGTGTCTGTGTCTGTGTCTGTGTGTGTCTGTGTCTGTGTCTGTGTCTGTGTCTGTGTGTGTGTGTGTGTGTGTGTGTGTGTGTGTGTGTGTGTGTGTGTGTGTGTCTGTGTGTGTGTCTGTGTTGGGTTAGATCAAGTGCAGTGGTTAGTATTTGGGTTAGATCAAAATGGCTATTTGGCTGTTTTATGATAAAGTAGCAGTGGTTCAACCATCCTCCACTAGTGTTACTGTCTAGCCAGGGAACACATTGGCAGCATCCTAGGCTTGTTGTGTACTACTGAACCACAGTATCACTGTCTGCAAGTCAAGAACAAAATGTGTTTTGGACATTGTAGGCTACATAATGTAGGTCTGATGCTGGCAACACATCGTGACGTTAGAATTATAAGGTTATATCTCCATTTTTGGTCAAAATTGAGTTTTTTACATAATCTGATCCATTAGGTGTTCAAAGGTTCCATCTCACAAAACATAATGGAATGTAAAAACGTTGACGCTCAATATCTCTGAACTACCCTAAACGGAGATAGAACCGTATCATTCTAAACGGAGATAGAACCTTAGCATTCTAAGCTCACGCGATGTCATGGGGGAATTTAATTCAGTTAAAACTGGCCAACCAAGACTGGGTTAGTTGTTTGCATTGACTTCTTGGCCCCACACTTCCAGACTGCATAAAAGAAAATGTCATTTAACAAAGTCATCCATCAAACTGTAAAACAAATCTATATCTGCCCACAGCGTGCTAGTGATTATACCCAAGGCTTTAGCATGTGACTCATTAAACCGTTGATATTGTGCAAATACTTATATATATATTATACTCATTATTAGTCTACAAAGTAACCAGTCTTATTTGAATCTTTACCTATAGCATGTGTTTCTGATTAGCCCCTTAGGCTATCATTACCTTCATGACCTTACCAGCATTTCCCCCACATATTTATACATGCCTCATTTTTTATACTACTAGTCTCTAATTTATACATCTGTATGTACACCATACGGTATATAGCTACCTTAACGGTACATAGCTTACTGTTATCCATCTCTTGTATATACCTACTACCTACTGTACTTACATACTGTAATCATCACTTCATAACCTTACATGTCCTATTTTGTCTACAATATAATGTTTTGCCCTATTATTTTATTACTTTATTTTTATCACTTCTGGTTAAATGCTGAACTGCATTTCGTTGTCTGGTAGGCCTACTTGTACTCTGCAATGACAATAAAGTTGAATCTAATCTAATCTAAACATGGTATAGTGAAGAAATAGTACATCTTGAACTGTTGGTTTTCGGTGTTAGTATGCCCTCTTGTGTTCAAATCTAGAACTCCACCGCCAATAAACTGGCTTTGTGTGTTTACATCAGTTGACAGACAAATGTTTTGCTAAACAATTAGAAAATAGCTAATAGGGAAATAAAGTATGATCTGCTTTTAATTTGGTCATGCAACGTTGTCCCCTGGCCCGTAAATGGAGCAGAACAGAGGCTTATCCAACTATTATTAGCCTAAATAATCTGGTATAGGCTAGTTTTAACTTTTATATTTTAACTCCACATATCATTTGGGTTCTAAACTACATATACTTATTTACCTTTCCATCAAACCCTTCCAGGCCCTCATTGCCTTGAAGCAGCTGTAACTTTGGCCTTACACCGATAGGCCTACAACTGTAACCTTACACCGATAGGCCTACAACTGTAACCTTACACCGATAGGCCGACATTTGATCACATTATCAAAAGTCATTCTGTCCTCAGGTCTTCTCCCTCCCCTGGTGCACATGGAGGTAGACAATGTGGACCCTGTGGCCCCTGTGGACCCTGAGGAAGAGGAGCGTCTCTTCAGTAACCTGGACATATTCCTCTTCTCTCTCATCATCGGCCTGCTGGTCTACTGGTTTCTGAATCGTAAAAAGCCTGAAGTCGTCCCTGAGTTCAGGAGGCTCACCACTGTGTAAGTGTGAATTTTGACAATGGAATGTATTGTTCTTTACTAAGAATAGTTTGACAGAGTCTTGGCAATGATTACCTCAAAGTGTAGAAAAAAAAGAAGAGGAAACATTTCAAAAGATCAATTAGATTGCTCTTTTTAATGACATTAAGCATTTGGTGGATTTAGCAGTACTTCAGTTCAGTGTGTGTGTGTTCGTGTGTGTGTTCGTGTGTGTTCGTGTGTGTGTGTGTGTGTGTGTGTCCCAATAACCCTAGGAAATTCAAGCACCCACTTGTGACCAAAAGTCATTTGTATTTTCTTACCATGGAACTTGAAGCTGAGTTGAAAGCAAACATTGGCAGTGTGCTTGTGCATGTGCTGCCGAGAGACCACAGTGTGGTTGGCCGGGGCAGGGGTTCCAGCATTTTAATGTGTTGACCTCATGTAGGCCTAACTGAGGGAATGTGCGTGGTCACATTAGTTTACAATTGTTGTTGTTTTTTTTAGTAGTGGTTGAGAGCCTTGGATGCTTGTATAGCTAGTATGATAGTTAGGAATGATGAGAGTCAGACTACATGCAGAAAGTCATGTACTTTGGCAGTTGCAATTGTTTTAAATGTCATTGCACCTACATTATAGGGTTATCTGTTTGTCTACTAAGTCTTCTTTTTATGAATTAACTGCCTGAACAAAACATGACTTAGGGGAGACTATGAAAAAAGCACTTAAAGAAACAGGCAGTCCTTTGTGTGGAGCATAAGTTTTACATTTGAACAATTTCAATTCAAAACATTTAAACAGTCTGAATAATGAAAGCTACATTATTCTATTTTGACTTTACCATCCTTCAAATATTTTATAAACAAAACCGTTGGAAATGGTAGGCCCACAAAGTGTTCACTTGAAAGAAACACACTTGAAGCCCGTGTCTCGCCAACGTCAGTGAAAGCCTTGTTCTTTTTATTGTCTCTTCTTGACTGCTGCCACAGCGTAGGCGGGTAGAACTTGGCGTCGGACTTGATCAATAACAGTTGCCCGTGTTCATCTGTAGGCATTTTTGCTCTGCGTGTTTGAATCAATTCCCCCCCACGGGGAAATATTCAAGACCCCCACTCCCCAGTCTCCCTCCCTCCCTAAAAACAATGGACTTCAAGGGGATTTTTAATTGTTGGAAATGTTTAACCAGCCTGTGGGTCTTTCCCTCTCTCTCTGAATGGGAACAGTGTTGAGAGAGGCTCAAACCCACCAGTTAATTACTGGACCTCACTCACTCTCTCTCCCCCCCGAGAGACCCCCCCCCTCCCTGGCTCCCCTCCGCACCACCAAACTCCACTGAAGGAAATATGCAGGAGGAAATGGCCCACAACTGAAGCTATGAACATTCCAGGAAGGAGGGTTTGTTTCGGGAGTTGCAGGAAAAGGAAAAGCTACCTTGTCGTTTCCTTGTGTGCCCTGGCTCGCATTTCATTGTGGTACTTTTTTAGAGGAGGCGAAGCCTTTTCTTTTAGTCTTTGTGGAAGCTTTTTTGTCTTTGGTCATATTTGGATCAGCACATTTCCACTGTGTGCCAGGGAGACTCAGCGGATGCTCTTTTCTCCTTTGAAAGTTCCTCCGAGGTGGAAAGTTGAGGCCAAAGTCCAGCAACACTCTGTTCAGCCTTCTCTCTTTGCGGAAGCCGTCGCTAATTTGCCTTTGTGGAGCCGTGAATGGAGCAGGGCTGTGTCACAAATGGCGACCTTTTATGATAGATTAGGTAACCATAGCAACACACTCCCTCAGCTCTGGGGTTTGAAATGCGCCTCCATTCAAGCTTGCCTTTTCTCTCTTTAAAAAAGGGGAAAAAAAGGGCTATATTTATGCTGTTAATGGTTGCCACGGTGACTCAGGTCTTGTAGTCCCTACAGATTGTAAAGGGAAAAGAGGAGGGGATGTAGTGTGTGTGTATGTGATGTGCGCACGGATGTGTGTACAGTATGTGTGTGTGCAGAGGCATGGCAGCGTGTTTGCATGTATGCGTGTGTGTCGGCTGCTCGTGAAGGGTGGATTTATAGGAAATGTCACTATGTTCTCGGTGCCTTCCCAGCCTCACTGCCAGATGTGGGTTGCGCCCGCGCGTGAGTGGGTGAGAACGGCCAAAAACCCGTCGGCGCCGAGGAGAACACAAGCCCTGGAGTCGCCCGGACAGCCAGCCAGACGCTGCTGCTGAACAGTCATGGCTGCCTGCGTGTTTTGATTCCACCCTGGAGAGTGCAAGAGAGGGAGAGCTTGGGTGGGGGTGTGTGGGTGTGTGTGTGCGTGTGCGTGTGTGTAAGGCTGGGGGAAGAGAGAGACTGAAAATCGGCTCCTGCATCAGCATACGGGGTATGGAGATGCCGGCGGATAGTTAGCTCTTTTACCCCCCATGTCCCCCCCAGAGGGGCTTACTCACGTGTGTGATCAGGTTGTGTCCCACTGTGGATTCAAACAAGTGTGTGGGGGTTGCTGGAGAACACTGCCTCTAGCCATGGGATGTGTGTTCTCTCTGCCCAAAGAGAGACAGGCAGCAGCAGCCAGGTCAGTATGTGTATATGACAGCTTCTTCTAATGGCTTTCACTGTCTTGTCTATCATGTTGATGTTCTCAAGGGAAGCAGTGCATGCTATTCCTGGAAATGGCAAGTCAACATGGGATTTAGCTGAGCTTTCTTGTTGCAGTTCATTTTCTTTGTTTATTTTTTTTCTCCAAACTAATTAAAACAACAAAGCGGGCGGAGGGATGGGGCTAGAGAAATGGAACCACTCTCTGTTTCATCGACTGACCATCCATGATGAGTTTGAACCAATGTGTTTGTTGTTTTCTTGCGTTGTTTACAAACAATGGAGTAAAACAAGCTTATATTTTGGGTAAGACGGTTGAACGAGGCAAGTTATATTCAAGATCCAATTGCTATATATGATTAATTTAAATGTCCCAAAAAATTGATGTAGCAATTATAGATCGCACCTTTTAAGCGTACAGTAGTGTATGCAATTGAAGCAGTGTATTTTGACCAGTGAGTTGATAATGAAGAGATTAAGACATTTTTGAGATAATAATAATGTTGAAGAATGTTGTAGGACAGCCTGTCATAGAATAGTCTCCATTGAAAGTACAATAGACAAAGACTGCAGAGTAAGTAAAGAGTTGGTCACTATGCCCCTTATTATTCACTGCTACCATTGACAAGAAACTGAAAGTAAAAGTAATCTAGAAAATGCAGTAGAATAGTCACTTTCTGAGTCATATTTGATCCTTAATTAGGTAGAAATAAAAAATAAATAAAAAAAGTCTGACTGCGGAAAGAAATCATCTTTCTGATTTGATTTGGTTCCCTAACCCTAGATATGGGAATATCTAGACCTAGAGTAACAATAGTAAAACAAAAACAAAATTGGTGAGAGGATGCAAATTACATTAAATACTCTTCAACTGTGCAAGCCCTGTTTGGCATGCAATGCTCAGAATGATTGTATGATTGCATAGACTGAATGCATAGACTGACTATGTATGAATTTCTTTAAATTGCCTATTTGTGTACTTTTCGGGTTGTGTCTTGATTTAGAATGTGCAAGAGTGTCAGTCAAGAGTGCCAACGTCTTCTTGTCTGGTTCAGTGTCACTGTCATAGTAAACTTGAATACTGGGATCACTTCACCTCCTCTTGCTAATTGCATACATCAACAGCATTAACGTGTATTTCAATTCATTAAAATTGAAATACTGAAATACCTCATGCACAAGTATTTTTTTGCTTCAGACCACATACAGTAGAGTAGACTATGTCATTGACATTATCCAATGCCTTCTTTACCGTTTTCGTTTTACTGTTTTACCGTTTTACCGTTTTCGTTTTACTGTCTTTGTAAAAGGTATTTTGTACTTAGAAGGGCTTAGGCCTATTTTTGTTCTGCTTTCCATTATTTGAGAATGGATTTCAACATTGTGGTACATGTGAACGGGTGTGACCCATAAGAACATCTCTCCCACAGGGTCAGAAGGGGTTGAGAACGCCAGAGTAAAGAACATGTTCTGCTCTCCCTCCTCAAACAGCCTTTCATTTAGCAGCATAACAGCCATGTAGTGGACACAATAATTAAGTTACCATGCCAAAGTTTAGCTTGCAGCTAGCTAACTTCCGCTTCATGCCATTTTCTTCCAGAGTCACCCCACAGCGAGAAACCAGCTTCATTGAAAAGATGAAGAAAACGGTTAGTGCTTTTTTGCTATGACCAAAATAGAATGCCATTATTGTCAATCGACAGTAAATGTATGATGATGTATTGATATGATATCTCAAGCCTTTATTTCAACTCGGGGACCACTGAGGGAGACCCTCATTTTCGGTGGGGCCGAGTGTACAGGATATACAAATACATTACAACATAATAAATACATAAACATACATAGTGCAACAATAAAAAAACACAATAATAATAATAATAATAATAATAATAATAATAATAATAACAATAACAATGATAAATACACATTTCAACAAGGATCAATCAAGGCAGGTGCAAATAGATACACAATGGTCCATAGTCATTGCCTTGAATTGACCAATAGTGAAGACTTAACAGTGAAGAAATGTTCGGTGGCAAAGCAGCGCCTTATAAATAAACAGATACCAATGTTATTCGTAAATAACATACATTTAGTTTTACTAGTGTTCAGAACCAGTTTAAGCTTGAATAGTGCTTCTTGAAGAGCATTGAACGCAAGCTGCAGTCTTTCAGTGGCCAGTTGTACACAGTCTGCTACACAGTAGCCAATCGTATCGTCAGCATGTGTTTGTAGGAGTAAGTGATGGTCTTCTGCTGTATTGAAAGCATTAGATATATCGACAAACAGTGCAGCACAATGCTTCTTCCTGTCTAAAGCAGATATGATGTCATATTATTATTATTATTATAATATAATTTTTTTTGTGAACATTTTATCCCTTTTTCACCCAATTTGGTATCCAATTGAACCCAACCTAGCATCCAATTATCCCCTGCCTATTGCGTAGGATCCGCCGCACGACCCTGTGGCCGGCAGCCCCAGAGGAGATCGCCAGGCAGACTAGCTGACTGGCTCCTCGAGCCCAGCACCGTTATTCCGGCACCGCTGTTGCGCGACGGATCCTTGTCCGGAAATAGTCCTATACGGCGCCCTCTGGAGCGGACGCTCAATATGCCGCTCCCTGTGTGCCTCGGCCATATCCGGGTCTGGCGAGACCGGGATTCGATCCCAGTCCCCGGTGGGCAGCTTGCACTAGTGGCTAGTGCTTAGACCGCTACGCCACCACGGGGCACATGATGTCATTTCTAACCAGAGTGACAGCAGTGATTGTACTACGCTTAGCTCTAAAACCAGATTGAAGAGGATTAAGAATTGAATAGTTGGAAAGGTACGAATTAAGTTGAGTGTTCGCTATGGTTTCTAAAATTATTGCCAGATATGAAAGCTTGGAGAGTGGACGATAATTATTGAAATAGTCAGGGACGTCTCCTTTATGTAAGGGAGTCACAAGGAGTTACCAGTGCTAAGGCAGAGATTCAATATATGAGTTAACTGTTCAATGATAGATGGAGATGCCAATTTTATCAAGAAGGAATCCAGATTATCCTCCCCAATTGGACATCTGGCATTTATGGCTTGCATGGCCTCCAGGATGTCAACAGCTCATACGGGTCGGAAGGTGAAAGAGGAAGTACAGTCTACCATATTCATACAGTCTACCATATTCATACAGTCTACCATATTCATACAGTCTACCATATTCATACAGTCTACCATATTCATACAGTCTACCATATTCATACAGTCTACCATATTCATACAGTCTACCATATTCATACAGTCTACCATATTCATACAGTCTACCATATTCATACAGTCTACCATATTCATACAGTCTACCATATTCATACAGTCTACCATATTCATACAGTCTACCATATTCATACAGTCTACCATATTCATACAGTCTACCATATTCATACAGTCTACCATATTCATACAGTCTACCATATTCATACATGAATTTGGAGCAAATGGAGGGTCAGAATAAGCTTTCTCAAATAAATGGCCGGCACTAACAAAATAAATTAAACGCTTAACAAACTTCTTTCACGTGCTACTTAACTAGTCAATATGTTGGTGTCTGCCTATTCAAACGTTGTGGCTAGTAAGGATCCAGGTGAGAAACCTCTCTATTAACGATGACTATTGAAGACCCTCTCTCACTTTGCCTCTCCAGAACAGAAACATAGTGCTGTTCTACGGCTCACAAACGGGGACCGCTGAGGAGTTCTGTGGCCGCCTGGCCAAGGACGCCCAGCGGTACGGAATGAGGGGGATGTCAGCTGACCCCGAGGAATACGACATGGTATTAGTCTCATTGCCTTGCTTTTTCATGTGTGCGTTAATTATGCTTATGTCTATTTATCCAAATGTTTAATGCAAAAAATGTATTCTCCTTCCTTTCCTCAGTCAGAGCTACCTCGTCTCGCTGAGATCGAGAACTCCTTGGCTGTGTTCTGTATGGCCACCTATGGGGAGGGAGATCCCACAGACAATGCTCAGGACTTCTACGACTGGATGCAAGAGACAGATGAGGACCTCAGCGGTGTACAGTTTGCGGTATGTCGGTATCTTATTTGAACGGAGCGTACTGTAATAATAGGTTGTCTTCAATTCAGAATTGAGTAGAATAAGCGCCCGGTGGTAGTGCAATAACATGCAACAGGACTTTTTGGCGTTGATGAGCGCCGGTCTCATGTTTAACACTGAAGGGATTCACACAGAATGAGTCATGTTGCGTCCCTTAACAAGGGATTAAGATGTCTGTGAGGCTTTTCCCATGTGAAGAGCTCTTTTGGAATGCACACTTGTGCTCAGTGTGCCAGTTCCCCTCCAAACTTGCTTACCAAGTGGAAACATGTGGTCCTGCCAAACAGAGGCTCTTCAAGGCTGCCGGGGCTGGAGAGCACTGGCAGGGTCTGGGGCTCGCAGACTATGAAGTCTCCATCTTGCGTGTGTGTTCTCATCGACATCACCGCTGAACAATTTCAACTGTGGCTTCCTCTAGTTCTTTGTGTGATTCCCCCGGAGACAGCATTGTGATGTGGTTGTGTTTTTTTTGGAGTCCACATTTTCTTATTCTCAACAGTGTAATCCATCCATCCATAAACAGACATTTAGATTACGGGTCTGTTTGTCTGTCTGTCTATCTGCCTGACTGTCTATCTACCTGACTGTCTATCTGCCTGACTGTCTATCTGCCTGACTGTCTATCTGCCTGACTGTCTGTCTGTCTGTCTGCCTGTCTATCTGCCTGATTGTCTGTCTGTTTGCCTGTCTGACTGTCTGACTGTATATGTTGTAATTAAGTAGAGGTACAAATTAATGGAAATACTGTTACTGCATTTATTGTCAATTCAGGTTTGCATCATAATAGCTGTAGCTAAGTCTTCAGATTATTTTTTTACATTCAAACATGAATTGTGTTACTGTGACATTCAGTTTCTTTTACCTCTTACTCTACGTGTTTCTAGGTGTTTGGCTTAGGGAATAAAACGTACGAGCACTTCAACGCCATGGGCAAGTACACAAATAAGAGACTGGAAGAGCTGGGTGGCAAGAGGATCTTTGACCTGGGATCCGGGGACGATGATTGCAAGTGAGTGCTGAACTCTACATAGTGTAAATGGAACAAATGCATATTCTTAAACAACGAGTGATATTGAGGGCTTTTTTATTGATTGTCTGCATTTCTCTCAACCATGTTTATTACTGTGTTACAATCTCCCTGCCCCTCTCCCCCAGTCTAGAGGAGGACTTTGTGTCGTGGAAGGAGCAGTTCTGGCCTGCGGTCTGTGAGCATTTCGGAGTGGAGGCCACAGGGGATGACACGAGGTCAGTCGACTGCTCTTCTCTCTTTTCTAGTCAGATTTGTTACGAGCCACAGTCACACACAATGGCACGACTACGGCTGATGTCATTTTAGAATAGAAAAAAACAACCTATTTACATATTAATGACCAATTCAGATTTCACTCATTCTGATTCAGTACATTTACTTTGCATTCTACTTTGATACAAAACATGGACTGTCTTCTACTAATAAATGTCGATGTTGAATTGATAGAGCATTGCCTGTTGCATGTTTCAAGACAAAACAGCCGTTAGCTTAATTCACAAACAACTACAGTAAGAAGTATCTTCAATGTCACGTTTTCACAATTCAAATTCAGTTTATAGGCATAATAGTCAGACATTTGAAGGCCTCCTATGTGCTTTGAGGCCTTTCCACTGGGTCCTGTTGAAACACATTTCTATGGCACTCTTTTGTGACACACATTTGCATCACAGAGAGCAAACCGCACGAGACGCCTGCCCCCGCCTTTCCTCATTGGCAGGACAGTTATTTTTAGCCTCCATAGGTGTGAGTGGCGGAGATGCAGAGTGGAGGTAAACCACCTGTCCTTTTCTGTCCTCTAGTATCCGGCAGTACGAGCTGGTGGTTCCGACCGACGTCAACATGAATAAAGTGTACACCGGGGAGATGGGCCGCCTCAAGAGCTTCGAAAGCCAGAAACCGTGAGTTGGCAGACAGACACACAAGGGGTGTGCAAACATGATTGCAGAGCTGTATCATCATCAGCTTGGCTAATGGGATGGAAAACAAATATTATTGTTGCTGCTCAGGGCATATAAGGGTATAAGACTGTTTTAAACAGTTTCTCTTAGTTTGCATCTCAATTCTCTGAAGGACAATGTCGTCCACAATAAATATCTATATATATATATATTTTTTTAAATCTGTATTTAAGATGTTCATGTTCAGTCCATGAAACTAGCCCAAAGTGTGTCAACTAGTAAGGTGTTGAATTGACATGAGAGGATGTTAGTCCTTTTCCTGCATTTATTATCTCCCATTCATCTCCCTTGCCTTTTGTAAATCGGCATAGAATTGTATTATAAGCTAATTATACCGCATACGGCCAGCGAGCCTTGAGTTTGACACATGTGCTCCAAGTGATTAGCTTTGCAATTTGATTACAGACCTTATGATGCTAAGAACCCCTACCTGGCAACTGTTTCCGTCAACCGCACGCTGCACAAGGCAGGGGACAGGCATCTGATGCATCTAGAGCTGGACATTTCAGGGTCAAAAATCAGGTAAGCTCATTCCAGAAAATAAATCTTGTCTGTTAATAATTATATTTTGGGACCATATCAATGGTGGCTTGATGAGAAATATAGAACAAAAAAATCTGTGTTATTCCTCATATCTCAGTGTGTAATGACAGTGGTGTTTACTTGTCAATAAAGACTAATGTTCACTCATCCCTCTGTCTCTCCCTCTCTATGTAGATATGACTCTGGAGACCACATTGCTGTGTACCCAGTTAACGACGTGTCAATAGTGAACAGAATAGGCCAGCTCCTGGACGTAGACCTCGACACTGTTATGTCACTCAACAACCTGGATGGTCAGTTGTCATCATGTCTTTTTTTTTTTTTGTAAGTAATTTGTAAGTGGGGCAGTCCCACTCATATTTTTCATTTTTATTGATAGATACAGTGAAGATTTAGACAGGAAGGATGGGTGAGAGAGAGAGGAGGGATGACATGCAGGATATGTCCCCCTGCGGTTACATGGTCAACGCTTAACCCGCTACGCCACCTAAGCGCCCCAGTTGTCATCATGTCTTAAGGATATGATGTAGGCTGCTTTGCGTTGATATTTGCATGGGAACAGATATTCTTTCCATCAGCTCTTACACAATGTGCCCACATGAAATACAACATTGTAACAGTGAAAAGCAATAATACACTATACATGACTATTCTTGTCTTAACAACATAATAAATAGAAGCATTCCTCCTCCAACGGTTAAACCCCAAATTGAGTACCAATCCCGCAGTATAAATGCAATTCAAGAGATGCTATGGGATCATTTGTATAATTTCAGCCTATAGTTCTAAAAGTAGCGCGTGTGACGAAAAATGGTTCCCAGTAGCGTGTCTTGCCGTCTGTGCGTGTGGTGCTTGGATTCCACTGAGCCCAAGCAACAGGAACGCGAGCCAAGAGTAAAAGTATTGCTGCTTAAAAAATACTGGCACTGATAAACTACAAATACTGTGGCTGAATGAAGTAAAGAAGTAGCTATACATTGACCATCCAGGCACAAAAGGGGAAGTTTTAAAAATGACACAGTCAGTGTCACAGTCAATGTTTCAGATTAGGTTCAGCTTTTCTGTATCTATTTCTACATTTCAGAGGAGTCCAATAAGAAACACCCCTTCCCTTGCCCTACCACCTACCGCACGGCCCTAACACACTACCTGGACGTCACCAACCCCCCTCGCACCAACGTCCTGTTTGAGCTGGCCCAGTATGCCACTGACCCCAAGGAGCAGGAGACCCTGCGCAAGATGGCCTCTGCCTCCCCCGAGGGCAAGGTGAGTACCCCTGACTCCACCGACAACCCACAAGTTCACAAAATCACCTGGATGCGACATTATCCTTTCTACCGTTTGATTGCTCGTTTTAGCTTACAAGGAATGGTGCGATCAGTTTTAACATGAAGATATTCAATGTCTTTCCCCCCCCATTGTGATGATTGAAATCGATGAGATGAAAAATTCATTGCGATACTCTTTTTTTAACCCTTAAAAACCGACAGGATTTAGGGTTAACCCTAACTCTAATTAATAGTAGGGTTAAAAGGGACTTACTTTGTGTTTTTTGTCTGAGAAATAAATAAAATAATCCTTTTCAGTCATGATTTGTCTGCAGTCTCATTTTGTTAGAATTGTTATTTCATAGAATTTTTTTGAAAATCGTATTAAATCGTGAGTTGAGCGTATCGTTACATCCTTATTACCTATTCTCTGTGGCACTATGCTGAAGTAGGTACTGTTGCATAGTGTAAGCCTGTATGATACCTGCTGACAGGGTCTGGTTAAAAAGTCCGCAAGTAGGGCAAAATCATTTTTCAGTTTTTTCCAGATTATGAAAGGGTAGATTGTAAGCTTTAAAATGATGTGTCAGACATTGAAATCTGAAACAAGTGGAAGAAGTCATGAATATTTGAATGTTGATACCCTCCAAATGACCGTTTTGAGAAAACCAGGCTCAAAGTCTTCACAGAGTTTTTTCACAGAGGTAATGGGTGGGAACAATAGCTGGTTAACTCCACCCTAATCACTCCCTCAAGACAACCACCCCCTCAAGACAACCACTCCCTCAAGACAACCACTCCCCCATTACACTACCTGTCATTATCTACCTGTCATCTGTCAGTGGGGTTGTCAGTTAACCCTCAGGAAACAAACTTGCAGGGCTGACATGTTTAAATTGCTAAATAATAATAATAATAATAATAATAATTCAAGATTCATGATTTTTTTATTGCCATGTGTGCCAAAAGTTTATTACATCCCATTACAAGTACAAGAGAGTAAAATTCATGGCAATGGAAAAAATTAGGCAAGATACAATTGAGCAATACAATAATAGAATGGTAAAAAATAATAATGTTGTGTCCGTGTGTACGCATTTATCATTATAGTCCATAAAGCATCTAGTGGGACTTCGGTGTAGTTCCTTCCCATCCCATCTGGGCATCAAAGCTGTAATAAAAAAAGAAGACAGTACATTTAAAATGATTGCCCACTGTTACCAACACACCACTTTTACGAAATACTACTATGTTCATAAAATAGAATTGCTTATACAATGACTGACAAATACCTGAAGTGCTGGTGACTCACATCAAGGTGTCATCTCTCAGAACCTCTCACCTTGTCATTCTGTAACACAAATTTCAGGTCAGAGGTGTGGACACACTGCTAGTGTAGGTTTTCCATAGACTCTCAGTGTACTGTACTTGTACTGTAAGAAGTAGGCTAGTGAAATAATTTCAATCCACAGTATTATTCTACAGCAAATCTACAAATCAATGAATTAATCATTATTTTTGATTCCACACATTACCGTTCATTACAAAAGCATTTACTTTTTCTATAATCTATTATATCTCTAATAAAGTTAGCTAGCTAGCTAACAAGCTAACACTTGTTTGGCTAGCTGGTACACACAAACACACTAAAATGGTGTATGAAACATACTATACAGTATGTTGCATGTTTAGTAGGTCTGCAACAAATGTATTTATTCATTATGTTTTATCTTTGACAACCTATTTCTTCCTCCCACCATCTAGCCTATTCGTTTCGTAGAATTCTAAGTATAGGGGTGGCATAGGTGAGCACACAGTTTCAGTGGTTTGATAACTGATGCTAACAACGGGGCTATCTATCTTACTCACAAAACAACAAATAACTATTTGGCTATCCTAAGTAAACAACACAAAATCCTGGTACACAACACATGTAACTCACTAAAACTTACCCAATAACACAATAGAAGGTCTGTCTGCAGACGACTGTGCCATGAATAGCGAACTGATGTGGAGGTCAATGTCTGAAATTCCATTGTCTTCTTCGTCATCGTCAGATTCGGAGTTCCCGTTATGTATAATCCAATATGAAGGAGTTCATTAATTGCCCACTGTCGATATTTCTGCCTGCTTTTGAAATTCTGTTGATAGCATTAGCGAGAGCTTCAGCATCCAGTTTGTAAACAACAAACAGGTCCACACGCACATGGCTACTTAAATACAGCTGGGGTGGGTGTGGCTACACACACTGCCACACTAATACCCCCCACCCGACTTTGCTAACTAAATGTATTTAGTGAATGTAAAACTATTGGTTATGATATCGAGTGGGTTCGTCCTATGCCAAAAAAACCCCAAAAAAGAATCACAACAAGGCTTGTTTGGCTCGATTGCGAGGTTTCACAATTACCGACATGAGGACCTTTTAATGAAACAGTGTCACATGTACACTAGGCTCCAGTTGACTCAAACCACCTCATCTTCTCAAGCTCAAATGACTTATTCAACTCCTCTCTTCTCCTCTCCAATTTCCTCAGGTCGTCACTGTAAATGAGAATGTGTTCTCAGCTAAGTTATTTGATAAAACAGGTTGTTACACCTGCAATGGTATTAACTGTATGCTCTCTCTCTCTCTCTCTCTCTCTCTCTCTCTCTCTCTCTCTCTCTCTCTCTCTCTCTCTCTCAGGGTCTGTACCAGAGCTGGGTGCTGGATGATCAGAGGAACATCCTGGCTGTGTTGGAGGACATGCAATCTCTCCACCCTACCATAGACCACCTTTGTGAGCTACTGCCCCGCCTGCAGGCCCGCTACTACTCCATTGCCTCTTCCGGCAAGGTAAGCTAACCTAGCACCCTTACCAGCCCAGCTGCTTAACAACTGTCAGAGAGAAGCTTCAGTGGCCTAAATGCCAAATATCACTCACCAATAGAGAGAAGCTTACAGTACATTCACATCTCTCCAAGGTCAGTTATTATTAAGATGAACAATAAGATCTCATTCCGGATTGACAGGACCAAGCATTTACTGTACTACTTCATCATTGCAGGTCTACCCCACAACAGTGAGCGTCTGTGCCGTGGTGGTGGAGTACCAGACCAAAACAGGCCGCACGTTCAAGGGAGTGGCCACCAACTGGCTGAAGAACAAGGTGGTGAAGGACAACGGGCATAAAGCCACCGTGCCCATGTATGTGAGGAAGTCCCAGTTCCGCCTGCCCTTCAAGGCCAGCAACCCTGTGGTAATGATTGGACCAGGCACGGGCATCGCCCCCTTCATGGGCTTCCTCCAGGAGAGAAGCTGGCTTAAGGAGCAAGGTACTACTACTGTATAACCAAGCTACCACTGGGATGGGCTTCTCTGAATGAGTCTGTCGTGGTCCTATTAGGCTTCTGCTATTTCTCGATGGAAACATAAACCCCTTTCACACATAAGAGCCTAAATTCCATGGAATTTACCTGGTATGGGGTATGTGTGAACGCGATTTACAGGGAAATTTGCTCAGGCAATTACCCAGGTCAGGACCATGTGTGATTCCATGGAATTTACCGGGAAGGCTTAGGTGTGAACAGAAGCCTGAACATTGCCTGGTCCGGCACGTAAAGGGTTACGTATATCTGACGCAAGCCGTTTTCACGTGGAACAATTTAACCAATCACAGCGAGTAGTTTCTCACTTTGTACTTTTGTGTAAACCCGGGAATGCAATTGACATGTGTGAAAAGGCGCAACACGGTAATCTAAGTGCATTTAGCTCATGTGTGAACGGTGAAAATCACTGGCGGGCCCGGGTTGGGATTCCATGTAATTTACAGGGAACTTTGTGTGAAAGGGGCTCTAGACTATGGCTAGGTAGGGAGCTCGTACAGTACTTAAGTACTACAGTACCAGTACAGTACTTAACAACCTCTCAAATGTTTTGTGTTTCACCATCAGGGAAGGATGTTGGCGAGACAATACTGTACTTTGGGTGTCGTCACAGAAGTGAGGACTATCTGTACCAGGAGGAACTGGAGGAGTTTGAGAAGACCGGGGTACTGACTCAACTGAACGTGGCCTTCTCCCGAGACCAGGAGCAGAAGGTGCGGTAACAACATGCCAACACATTTGTTAACTCTCTGTATGTGGAAGCTGTGAGGTAGGCTACTGTGAGGTAGGCTACTGTGAGGTGTGAAATCTACGGTGTGCTACACTGCATTTAATACTGCATATCATTCTTGAAATAAACTGTCTAATTAATTGTCACATTTTCAATGCTCAGGTATATGTGCAGCATCTCCTGAAAAAGAACAAAGAACATTTGTGGAAGCTGATCCACACCGACAATGCTCATATCTATATATGCGGGTAAGAGCCATTTCATACCACTGATTGTTCAACTTTTGTACTGTATACAGTATGTGCTAGGAAAGCAAAAACAAAGTAGTCTCAGAGGAGATGAAGGAAGTGTAACATGATGTTGAACCACATTGTAGGATTTCTCAAAGAAAGAACCTCTAATTGCCCTGAAGGGAATTTGCTTTAAACATGGACAAGCTTCGATAATCATAAAAATACCACAAGACATCACAACTCATCACAACTCGGGGACAAAACAACTATCTTATGTCTCCCAGCACAGTCTCAAGCGTTGAGGTGATACTTACGGGACATTACACAAGGAGAGCTGGATAGGCCCGTAGAAGGGCAATAAGGCAGCAGCAGGACTGGTATCTGCTCCAGCTGTCAGAAACTGACTCCATGAGACTTGTGCTCACAGCCCAGCACCGTGCAGCTTGATTGGCATTTGCCAGAGAACACCAAAATTGGCAGGTTCGCCATTGGCGCCCCGTTCTCTTCACAAATGAGAGCAGGTTCACATTGAGCACATGTGACAGATGAGAAAGAGTTTGGAGACGCGGTGGCGAACGTTATGCATCATCATCTAGCATGATGACTGCTTTGGCGTGTTAGTGATGGCCTGGGGAGGCATATCCTTTAAGTGTTCCCTTAATTTCTTTGAGCATATATATATATATATATGTGGTCAAAAGTTTACATATATTTGTAAAGAACATATGTCATGGCAGTTTCCAATAATTTCTACAACTCTTATATTTCTGTGATAGAATGATTGGAGCATATACATCTTTGTCACAAAAAACATTCATGAAGTTTGGTTCTTTTATGAATTTATTATCAGTCTACTGAATCTACTGGGTAAAAAATATGTGTGTTTTACATCACATGTAAATACATCAAGCATGGTGGTGGTAGTATGGTGCTCTGGGCCTGTTTGGCTGCCAATGGAACTGATGCTTTACACTACAGGAAGTAAATGGAATAATGAAGGAGGAGGATTACCTCCAAATTCTTCAGGATAACCTGAAATCATCAGCCAGAAGGTTGGGTCTTGGGTGCAGTTGGGTGTTCCAACAGGATAATGACCCCAAACACACATCAAAAGTGGTAAAAGAATGGCCTTCCCAAAGTTCTGACTTAAACCCCATCAAGAACATGTGGACAGTGCTGAAAAAACAAGTTGAAAAACAAGACAACATGTCAGAAAGCCAACACATTTAGCCGAACTGCATCGCCTATTGGAACAATGTGCTTTGGATTGACAACCAAAATATTACTTTTTGGCCACAACCAAAGAAGGTATGTTTGGAGAAAAAAGAGTGAAGCATTTGTAGAACACCGTGCCAACTGTTAAGCATGGAGGTAGGTCCATTATGCTTTGGGGCTGTGTAGCAGATGGGGACACAGGCAATATTGTGCGTATGGAAGGAAGAATGGATTCCACCAAATATCAAGACATTCTAGAGGCTAATGTTCGAAGGTCAGTCCAGAAATTGAAGTTGAGAGGTTGGGTATTCCACCTCCAGGAAAGACGGATGAAGGTTTTGGAATGGCCATCAAAGTCCCCAGACTTGAATATTATTGAAAGTCTGTGGAGAGATCTGAAACATGCTGTGCATGCAAGAAGGCCGAATAATATTTCTGAGCTAGAGGTGTTCTGCCAGGAAGAATGGGGAAAAATTCCCAAAACAAGAATTGAAAGACTCTTAGCTGGCTACAGGAAGCGTTTGCAAGCTGTTATAGTTGCCCGAGGAGGAGTTACAAAGTACTAGCTGACAGGGTTCCCAAACATTTGCACAAGGCCTTTTTCCTTGTTTTATTACTTAGAAACTGTAAAAAGTAACATTTTTTATCTTGCTTTAAAATTTGATAAAATGTGTAATGTTTAACTTTGTACCATTTAGGAAGTTAGGTTGGCTTCTTTTCAGTTAGATATTAATTGTAAAATACATTTTGACTAGGGGTGCGCACATTTTTGCACCCCACTGCATTTTTAAATATATATAATATATATATATATATATATATATATATACGTATATGATATGATATGATATGATAACAAACAGAACAATGCAACAATAGATTACATGAAATAAAAAAACTAATGAGACACACATGTGTGCCCTAAGTTAAACATGTTCCCTTCCTCAGGGACGCACGGAACATGGCACGGGAGGTTCAGAACGCCTTCCATGAGATTGCTGATGAGGTGGGAGGCCTGACACACACCCAGGCAGTGGCTTACATCAAGAAGCTGATGACCAAGGGCCGTTACTCTCAGGACGTATGGAGCTAAACTATATGAAACTAACAGATATGAAACTAACACAACACCATGTTCTCACAACCCCTTATGTCAATTGTGATAGGGGTTTAGGGTTATTGGTCATCATCACCTTTTGTCTGTCTTTGGAAGTTAACATGTCATCTGCACATTAATAGATGAAAGATGTATCCTTTTAATTATTTTTATATCTAAATCTGTAGGTTCATGACCTCACTACAGGCTTTTGTGGAGACTCACTGAAATTGGGTGTATTCCTTCAGGATAAATTTTGTTTATTTTGTGTGATTACTAATTGGTGTCATCTAAAGCCCAATGCACACGGCGTGCGAATTCGATTCCATTGTTTTGAATGCATCTCAATGAGACAATGCACACGGCGTGCGATGCGATATTGTCGCACGACAACATTCGATTCTCCATTCACATTCATTCATTGGTGTGAATTGAGAATCGAATGTTATCGTGCGACAAAATCCCACGCCTTAAGGGTTGGAATGCATCGGTTGCTGTACAGTGTGGGGCTATATGGGTATATATATATATAATACTATGCTAAATTAAAATACTGTCGACATGTACTGTAGGCATTACTGGGACATCAAATGAAACGAGAGCAGATACCTATAGGGTTAGTGGTGTTGGGTATTGTATCCATGAATGTTACACCTTTGTAAGTAAACGCAGGAGGGCATACAGTTTATATGTTTGACGGTTATGATGTGTAGCCTCTAGACATATGTGTATCATGCTGTGAAGATACACATCCCCACAGGTGGATTTTTGTTGTATATTTTACAAGATAGTTCACTCCAAAATCAAAGTTGGTCAGACGTTTTTTTGCACCTCAAAGGTTATCTAATGTTGAGATGATTATGGATATTCAGCTATATTGATTGGTTGAAAACCAATTGGTTGGTTCTTTTATTAGGAGAAACCCAAAATGCACACAGACTGTTGTCCCAGACAACCTATTTCCACTGTGGTCCTTACTACTATATATAAGTATAATAATAATAATACTATTATACGAAGAATACTTTAAAGAATACACTACAATATACCCGCCATGGGCTCTGTATACAACTGTAAAACTGTTAAAACTTTAAAAACACCACTGGACTAGGAGCATTCATTTGGCAGTGGGAGGTTAATCCACAGAATATCTGAATAAAAGAAGGCTGTACCCTTCAATACCAAATGAATGGGAAAGAAAGGCATCATTAGGCCTGTAACAATTATGAAATAATCGTCTAATGGCGATTATTTGACGTGATCAAGTTGTTTTCCTCTTAACCGCGGTCAATCATATTCATGGTCCTACTTTTGTTTTCATAATAATAACTTGTATTTGTATAGCACTTTTCCTGCAAACGTTGCAGCTCAAAGTGCTTTACATTATTATTGAATTATTTTTCAATACAGTGGAGAAGCCAGCATTTAAAGACATGCGGTACTCTTTTGATGGCCCATACAAGTTGCCTAGTAAGACTTTAATCTCCAATACTGCCATTCCAAATTTGTACAAGAAAGTGAAGGGAGACAAAATAAAGAGACATGGTTTACTTCATAGGTTGCTCTGTTATTACATTACCTGGGTCACATAACAGTGAAACGGTAAATGGATTACATTTATATAGCGCCTTATTCCAAAGAGCTTTACAATAGCCTCTCATTCACCCATTCACACACACCAATGGCGGCAAGCTACCATGCAAGGCGCCGGCCCGCTCATTGGGAGCAATTTGGGGGTCAGTGACAATTATAATTGTCAATGACAATTACTTCTGAGAATGAAATGAATTAATTGTCCAGAACATTTTTTAATTGTTACAGGCCTAGGCATCATCTAAAATTGTGAAAATAGACTGTGCTTATCTTTCCCATTCATTGGAAATGAATACATAGAGGTAGGCTATAGCTCCACTAATATCCCACTTATGAAGCCTGAAAATATCTGACTTATTGGCAAAATGCATGGTGTACTTTATTTAATGTCCTTTTCCAGATCTGTAAAACATTGCTGTCTGTGAATTATTTCCATGCACTAGAAGGCTCATGTTAATACAGAGTATAAAACAATGCGTCACATATGCATAGCACATTGTACCTTGTATTGAGTTCATACACATCTCAGATAATGTCATAAATTGCAGTAAGTGTTTAATTCATTAACTGCTACAGGTATGTCTCATCAAGTAGTGGTTTACTGTGAAAAATACCTAGAAAACAATGTTAAGGTGGACTTTACCATTGCATTAAGGCTAACATAATAGTAATACATTAACTGTCATTTGTGTTGAAATACAGTCATCTTTATTTCTGGTATATGTCTGAAAGTCTGGGGTTTGTGTTTTGTTTTCCTTTTAAATTATGCTGAAGGTTGGAGGCCTAATACAATATGTTTACTTTTTCTGAGGTTTCTGTTGTATAAACTGTATGAGATGAAATCAAGTGAATAACATAGTAGTGTGTAATCTCTCTCTAAATCCCATTGCAGTGTAATGTTTGCAGTGTGTTATTGTTGTTTGTTTTTTTGTTTTTATTGTCCCTTTTTCTCAATGAAACTTAAACCCCCTAACGTAGTGATACAGTATAGAATCACATATGGCAAAGGGAACTGCAGAGGAAAACCTGTATTCAAATGTCTGTCATTCTATCAAGAAATTGGTGCCTTTTTACATTTCTCTTTTCTCTTTCATCCACTGATATCAGATAACATGTTTAAACATGCCCTCATACCACTTGATCCAGTTTTGTATGCAACAAAGAAGTCATTTGTATATAAACAGTATTATAACTTGAAAGCATGTGTTTTTAAACAAATAATAAAAGGAGGTCATGGATCGGATTTGTTTAGTCTGATGTTGTTTGTCTTATTTCCTGAAGTTTATCATTTCCCTGATGTTACAATAATTTAGTAGCATCACTTTACTCCCATGTCTGAATGTATTATGATGCATTGAAAGGTTAAAGGCAGACCCCCCCATTAAATTGATCTAATGTTAGGGTGAATGGATGCTATTTGTGTAAGTAGCAATGGAAATACTGATATTACATTTGTGATATTGAAACAGTTAAGAAATGTTTCCAAAATATTTATTGTTTGATTAACATTTTGAACAATGCAATACTTGAACAAGCTATTTGCAAGATGGCAGTACAAAAAAACACAATCACAGATTTTAAACATGTGGGGTGGGGGATGTTAAATATGATATAAAGCATTTTAACAGTTGTTATAATTTATTGTCTTCAAGCCCAACATATCAGTGCAGAAACAGTGGACGTTCAAATCCTGCCTCAAACCCCTCCAAACATATGACATATGTGTATACAGTATAGTATTATATACTATGTGTCTATATATTAGGCTTCTATGGAACAGGTGCCCCTGGGTGAACAATCACAGAGGCTGGCAGTGACTCTGACATGTGTCCTGGCACACCTGGGGAACCTGTTGGCCAGAGAGGGCCACTGGCCGACTGACCAGCAAACATAGTCAGTGGACTGAGGTGAGAATGCTGCGAATGTGACTGCGGAACCACCGGTGTCCAGTGACTACTAGTCTGAGAGGAAGCAGTAGGCAAATGCCCATGCCCAAAGCTCTGTTGGTGATTATGCCTGTGACCTTGGCTATGGCTGAGACTGTGATCGCAGCTGTGCTCGTGACCGTGGTTGCAGCTGTGCTCGTGACTGTGTCCGTGACTCGCAGAGGGAGCGATAGGGCTACCCTGGGTGGTGTAGGAGGAGTGGGGCCACCCTTCAAAAGTTGTTGGTATGGTCCCTGTAGCCTGCATGCTGGAGGTAGAGGATAGTGGCGCATAGGCCTGGACTGGGTAGGACCCAGGGGTTGGGAAGACTCTGCGATCAATGAGAAAGAGAGAGTAGCAGACAATGAAAAGTAGACTACACGGATGTACTGTATATTTGTTGTCGTCAGTAGGCAGTATGAACCTCCGGTCACGGGCATACTGTAGGTGACTGAGTTGCCTCTGTTCAGTACTCACCGCGGATGGAGGGTCTTCCTTCTCTCCTCTAGTAACGCAGGGACGTAAACGACGCCGATGCTCCTCAGAAGCCTGAAAGGCATTTTCTTGTCCAGCACTGCTGCCCTGGCCTCAGACATGTTGAGAAGTGACAGCCAGCCCTTTCCATCTGTTCCACCAACAGGTTAAAGAGAACGTGTGTAGGAATCACATGGTGATCGCGAGGAGATTTTCCTGACAAACCGGACAAATTCTGAGATAGGGCAGAGAATTTTTTTTCGGTGCATACAGGAGGGACTCCTTTGTAAAAAAAAAAAATTTGCCTAGAGAAAATAGACGATTAGAGAATAGTTTCACAAAAATATGACCTCAAAACAGTTACTGGGTATACTCAACTACCCTAAGTGCACTTTAGAGGGAGCCTTTCTCTTACGGTTGAAGTAAGGATACAGATCCACCCTGTGATGATGGCCACGGCGTTGCAGAGGAAGACAGTGTGTGGGATGAGGAGTGTTACGATGAGCAGAATCAGCCAGGGCAGGGCTATGGTGGGCACACTCACTCCGAAAATAAAGGCTCTGGCCATGCGAGAGTGCATAGTGGTCACACCCATAAGGGAGAGAGACACGGGGACCAACCCCCCCATCTGGCTTTGGGAGGAGGCATCAAAAACGAGGAGCTCTAGTAAGGTGTACAATACCCCAGTGCAGACAGACAGGAGGAGGAACAGGAAGAGGAAGCGGACAGTGCCCACGCTCTTCTCTAAGCTGCTGCAGAGGGCCACCAGGACACCAACACTGAGCAGTAACTGGGTCACACTTTCATGGTAAAAGGAGTATGTCAGGAGCTTGTGCACTGCAACAGAAGAGAGTGAACACATGAATGACAATGTAGACCTACAGTACAGGCCAAACGTTTGGACACACCTTCTCATTCAATGCGTTTCCTTTATTTTCATGACTATTTGGTACATTGTAGATTAGATAGAATAGAATAGAATAGACTTTATTGTCGTTGTACAGTTGCCTATACAATGAAATTGTAGTGGCTCTTCCACAGGTGCAAAAAAAACACAAAACATATACACAGATTCTCACTGAAGGCATCAAAACTATGAATGAACACATAGGAATTATGTATTTAACAATAAAGTGTGAAATAACTCTAAATATGTCTTATATTTTAGATTCCTCAAAGTAGCCACCCTTTGCTTTTTTGTTGTTAATAAAATATATAATAATAATATTAAATATAATATGTGTTAATAATAATATGTTATTATATATATAATATTATTATTATATATTTGATTAACAACAACAAAATTATTTTATTAACAACAAAAAAGCAAAGGGTGGCTACTTTGAGGAATCTAAAATCTAAGACATATTTAGAGTTATTTCACACTTTTTTGTTAAGTACATCATTCCACATGTGTTCATTCATAATGTTGATGCCTTCAGTGAGAATCTACAATGTAAATAGTCATGAAAATAAAGGAAACGCATTGAATGAGAAGGTGTGTCCAAACTTTTGGCCTGTACTGTATACATCAACAGAGTGCATTGAAATAGGCACTCATAGGCTAGCAACCTGACCACACACATCATTCAAAATCCACATATATTTCACATGCTAAACCTGTGATAATCTACACAACTATTGACCAAACTAGGAACTATATCATGGGTGTACACATGCTGGTCCATGTAAAGGGATTCTCAGTACCTCCGGGTTTTAACTGACCAACTTACCATGCCCATTGACAAAGACACTGGTCCCAAGACTGAAGACATCCTCTGATATACCCCAAGATGAAGTGATGGTAAACAAAACAAATGATACTGCGATCACAGCTACGATCCCACTGGTGAGAGTGAACTCAGGGGTGAAACTTTGGAACTTCTGAGATACATCTTTCCAAACCTTTCGGGAGATCATTTTAGTATTTTTACTATATAATTAAATATGTCATGTAATATGTAATTATTTCGTTTTGACAGTTTTACTGGTGTGATAGAGGGTGTAAGCCACAACAATCCAAAAATTAAATTAATTACAAATTAAACCAGCCTAGCTGAGACTTCCGTGCTGGGCGCATGAAACACATGTAATGCACAACCTTTGCGCATATGAAATCCTTTATCAATGAAATTGACTTGAGCGTGTTTGAAAGGATCTATTTGGAGCAGTTTCCGACCAGCGACTTTCTACCTGTTGCATAACGGCTATCAATTTCCGAATTGCTCAAATGTTTCGGTTGCTTCAGATTTACAAGCTGAATCATAGGAAACGCTTAGTTCTGTTCTGGGGACGCTTTTTCGTGGCGTTAAAATACGTTTTTGCACTCCATATATGGTTCGTATCGTCACAGAAGAGACCACGCCCAGTAAACTACCGTGTCTGAAGGAAGACAAAAAGCACATGAAAACATGAACGAAAACATGGCACATTAATCAACAAAATCAGTTTCCACATCAATGTAAATGCGCCAGCGTTAGCTCATGAGCTAATTTCCATCTGTAGTCCATATAGTAGTGGGGATTATTCACCAAATTCATTGCATTGCGATATTTTGCCTTGACTATCAAGGGTGTCATTGATTTTCAACAATGAATGAATGGTCTTTATTGTCATTGATATAGTACAGGTACCAAACAACGAAATTTGGGAGGGGGGGCTCCCCTGGTGCTAGGAAAAAAATACTAAAAACAAGAAGGGAGAAGAGCTGGTTGACATAAATAAAGGCTATGTACACTATCCACTATACTATACAAATAAAACACTGTGCTGTACTCTATGCTATGCTATAAATATCCTAACATTTCCTATCTCTGAACCTTATGTGCACGAGGGTTTGTCATATTGCACATAGTGTTATTGCACATTCATTTAAAGTGTCGCAGTTTGCAGGTTTGAAATGTTCACAGTTGTGTTTCAGTATTGCACTTGATTACAATCTAGTAGCTGCCATCAAATTGTCTAGATTGTCCAGGGCCTAGAACCTAGGTCTTTGCTGTGTTCAGGGCCTGAATGGCCCTGGGGTAGAAGCTGAGCTTCAGTCTATTTGTCCTTGCGAACATGGTCCTGAACCGCCTGTCCGAGGGCATCCGAACAAAGTGTTCGTTCCCAGGGTGGGATGGGTCTCTGGAGATCTTGGAGGCCTTCCTGAGGCAGCGTGTGTTGTACAGCTCTTCCAGAGAGGGGAGGGGGGCGCCCGTGATCTTCTGGGCCGATCTCACGACTCTCTGTAGCGCATTCCTCTCTGCGGCTGTGCAGCTGGAGAACCACACGCAGATGCAGTAGGTGAGGATGCTCTCCATTGTGCAGCGGTAGAAGGTCACAAGCAGCTCCTGTCCGATGTGGTCTTTCCTGAGGACTCTCAGGAAGTAGAGTCGCTGTTGTGCCTTCTTGATGATGGCTGCTGTGTTGGTCTTCCAGGACAGGTCATCCTGTATGTGCACCCCCAGGAATCGGAGGGTTGAGACTCTCTCCACGCTCCCTCCATCGACGAGCAGGGGCTGGACCTCAGATTTTTTCCTCCTGAAGTCCACGATGATTTCCTGGGTCTTTGACTGGTTCAGCAGCAGGTTGTTAACCTTACACAGCTTGCTCAGCTGCTCCACCTCATCCCTGTACGCCGCCTCGTCCCCCCCCGAGATGCAGCCCACCACGGTGGTGTCATCTGCAAACTTTACGATGAAAAATCAACAAAAATCAACAACGTTGAAAAATCAGAAAAACTTTTCAGAATAAAAGTCTGACCTTTTGGATTGGATGTCAACTTGTTCCCCCCTTTCACCGGCTGCCGTCAAATATTGTTTCAACATTGTTTTAACTCTAGAACTGCTTTAACAGTGGCCTTAGGGGATCAGATGACCCCTAGTCTTTAGCATGGGAAGCTGTTACTACACACACAAACCACAAGATGGCGCCTCTTGGCCTGCCTCCGCAGCCACAACCTGTGCTCCATTTATTTATCCAAAATAAGTTGCCACGCTTCTGCTTATGATCACATACATGCGCTGTTTGTACATAATATGGGCAAGTTACTCTCCCAGTCCTGTTCATTACAATAGCTTGCTTTTAGAAAATATATATATTTTAGTTTGTTTTTTATAATACTGAAAATACCACCGCTCATCCATGATCAGACTAAACTGAGGGGCTGGAACTGAAGAGTATCAATAGAGAAAAACAGCATCCGCACACTCAAATCTGTGCAAAGAAAAGTAGTTTATTGCGAGCTTTCAGTCAAAAACCTTCTTCAGGTATAAAGCAGACAAGTGAATGCAGTGGTAATACCAGTCTGGTAGAAAGGGTTCAAACAACTAGGGACCATAAGACCTCCAAGACCATGAGGCCTCCTACATGGAGATCGAGGCCACCACGCAAGTCCCAAACACTGAGCTCTTCGTAGAGTCCTGCAAAGCCACCCCAGCTGATGATCCTAACTACCACATCTTTTACAGCATCATCGAAAACGGGTGAGAGAAATAACAACAAACATGTTCAATGTCAGAGGAGAAGACCTGGTACAATGTGTGACTGGTGAGGCAGTAAGATTCGGTTAGAGCTCCGATTTAGAATGACATTAACTAACTGAAAGGAACTCTTCTCTTTCCAGCTGCATGGAGGATGACACTGTTCAGATGTATTCAAGCCACCAATCTGTGTTCAAGTTCGCTATGGAAGCATTCAAGTTCATTGGGATGTATGACCAGGTATGCAAGTTGTTGGAATTCAGTATGTTGATATACTACTATAATGTGAGTTTACACACTGTAGCAGATTCAGGCACAGAGGGAGGTCGACACAGGGGAATGGGTTTAGGCAGAGTGTTTATTTACGAGTACAGCTCAGAAACACGCCTCTGGCTCCACCTGCAGGCCAGAACGCGCCATGCTCCCCACGTACACATTATCATTTTCACACACACACACACACACACACACACACACACACACACACACACACACACACACACACACACACACACACACACACACACACACACACACACACACACACACACACACACCAAGCTGATTGAGAGAATGCCATGAGGGTGCAAAGCTGTCATCAAAGCTAAAGGTGGCTACTTTGAAGAATCTAAAATATAAAACATATTCTGGTTTGTTTAACACTTTTTTGTTTACTACATTCCATATGTGTTCTTTCATATTACTGTCTTCAGTATTAATCTATAATGTAGAAAATAATAAAAAGAAAACTATTGAAAGAGAAGGTCCAAACTGTTGACTGGTACTGTATATTAGTTTTACATACTCCAATTTACAGGCTACATAATTATATTGTTCTACTGCCTTTTTTTCTGTCATTGTCCTTTTAAACTATTTTTGCGTATGTAGTGCTGTTTATTACATTGTTGTTTCTTTTTATTACATTGTTGTTTGTATCTTTATGTCCTATGCACCAACCACACCAAGTCAATGTCCTGTATGTGCCAATATACTTGGCAATACAAATGATTTTGATTCTGATAATTGTGACACAGGTCATTGACCTTTTGAACCATGTGTGTTCTGTAGGTGTACATCAGCTGTTCTGTCATTCTGTGTGAGGCTGGGAACCCCAACACCAGATGTTCTCAGGGATGCACCAACTCCACCTCCTCAATGTACAACTCCTCCATGTCTGGTCACCACCATCACAAGAGAGAGGCCGTCCTCCAGACAGCCATGCACTCCGTAACCCAGGGTCCCCTGCGCATGAAAAGGAGTCCTGAGAGCACAGGTAATTATGACACTACAGTGTCCCAGTTCTCCACCCTTTTCCCTGAACTGTGCACTTGTGTAGTCCCCGACATGGATTTAAAAGCATAGAGTTGGTCTAAGTGCACATGCCCTTAAAAGTAAAATACACATATACTAACAAGTATAACCTTGCTGATATTTACAGTTGTTTCTCAAATGTGACATTAGAGCATGTGACAGAGCGCTTTGAGTTGCATTTCATGAACGAAAGGCGCTATATAAATAAAGCTTTACTTACTTACTTACTAATGTTTGGTTTTCCATGTTCAGATTAAGCATAATAAGCCTTTTTAACTCAAGGAATTAGAAAACACTGCTATGCATGACTTAAGTTTCCTTTTCTTATGGTCAACTGGTTCTCCAGCTGCACAACCGCGGAGAGAAATGCGCTACAGAGAGTCGTGAGAACAGCCCAGAAGATCACCGGCGCCCCCCTCCCCTCTCTGGAAGAGCTGTACAACACACGCTGCCTCAGGAAGGCCTCCAAGATCTCCAGAGACCCAACCCACCCTGGGTACGAACACTTTGCCCGGCTGCCCTCGAAAAGGCGGTACAGGACCATGGCCGCTAGGACAAACAGACTGAAGCTCAGCTTCTACCCCAGGGCCATCCAGGCCCTGAACACAGCAAAGACCTAGGTTCTGGGCCCTGGACAGTCTGGACGGATTGATGGCAGCTGCTGGATTGAAAAAAATCAGGTGTAGTGCTGAGGCACAAATGTGTACATTTCAAGCCTGCAAACTGCGACACTTTAAATGAATGTGCAATAACACTATGTGCAATATGACAACCCTAGTCGTCTTATCTGTACAGTATAGTATAGTGGATAGTGTACATAGCCTTTATTTATGTAAACCAGCTCCTTTCCCTTCTTGTTTTTTTAGTTTTTTTTTCTTTCCTAGCACCAGGGGAGCCACCCCTCCCAAATTTCGTTGTTTGGTACCTGTACTATAGCAATGACAATAAAGACCATTCATTCATTAATATGCTAAGATGGAATTTGACATCACTCTCCCAGTTGGAACAAGCCTATTATGATGTCATCAATAATAAAAACTTCATAGCTGTGTTATTCTAAAAAACAGTACATTTCAGAGCATCGCCTCTTGGAGACCATTGCCTCTTGATTTTACAGTATAGTAAATTGAGTTTATGAGAGGAAATACTCACATAACGTGATCAGATGAATCAAACCCAAAGTGACCCAAATGCCCCCCAAGGGCAATTTGGTCTGAAGGAAGACGATGAGAACAAGGAAAAGAAGAAAACGAATGCAGCTTTTGCATTTTTTCACCTGGCTGCCCTCCTCACTTGCTGTGGAGGATGTTTTGGAAAGAGAAAGGAAAGACGACACCACGACTCAACTGATAAGCCTAACGCAAATGACAACCACAGCAAACCTACCTCTGGACGAAACCACAGCAGACCTACCTCTGGACGAAAGACAAAAGGTCACTCACCAGACCCAAGAGACCCTGACAACGAGCAAATGACAACCGGTAAAGAAAAAGAAAGCAAGGGCAGTGGTCAAGTCATACCTGAAAGGTCCAAAGGCAGCCGACCTTCTTCAGCTCAACAGACTCCAAAAAAAGTCTGTGAGCTGACCACAACACAAGACCCTACCCTGCATCCACCTACAACTCAAAGCTCTTGTAGCTCACGTTCGCGGACCTCCCTGAGAAGCCTTAAAGACCGTCAGGATGCTACAGTGGACTGGCAGCTGCCAGGTGTCCCCTCCTCATCTCTGTCAGAGGAGCAGAAAGGGAGGAGACCAGTGAGCAGAAGACAGGGGTGCAAACTGGTCATGGTCCAAAAAGGTGACACTTTTTTTTTGCCCGAAAAAAAGACCACTTTTAAGATAATTTAAGACCTATTGAGCAAGTATTGGTATTAGATTTGTTGATTTGTTCGATTACATTTGTTGATTCTTTTCATTAGCAATGCTGGGTGATCTGTTCTGTTGCATATTGAACAATGATAATGTAAGTTAGCCTAGAGGAAGCCTTTTCAACCGAGTTCTTGAAATACCAACAGCTGGAGCAGGCCATATCACAACTGGGTTACAGATGTAAACTTTTAGTTGTCATATTTGGCAGCCTGGGCCATGTTCACAAGCTTGTTGTCAGAGGCCTTCAAATGGCTGGCCTATCTAAGAGAAGGGCCAAACAGTTAGCAAAGTATTGCTCAGTATCTGCTGTTATTGGTAGCCGCTCAATATGGAGAAGGCAGTGCTTCTTGTACACATGAGCTTTATACTGTCTGTTTTACAGTATTGATACTGTATGTCAATCCACTGTTATCATTTGGTGTGAATAACATCCTATGTGTAGGCATAACTGGTTGTCAATTCAGCACTATTGTAACTGACTGTTTTCATAATGTCAAAATGCAATGATAGTATTGATGTCCTTTAGATAATGTACATTTATGTGGACATAAATAAAGCATTTAAAATGAGTGTGTGTGTGTGTGTGTGTGTGTGTGTGTGTGTGTGTGTGTGTGTGTGTGTGTGATTCTGGTAAGGAGCAAACTATAATAATAATATTTAGAGGTCAGAAATACAGAGGAACTTACAATGTTTTGTATTTCCTCCTTTTTAGGCTCGGGCCTGTCGCCTCCTGCTGCACCAAGTAAATAAGAGTGTGTGTGTGTGTGTGTGTGTGTGTGTGTGTGTGTGTTTTCTACCTCCTTTGTTCTTAATGTGCATTATTTTAGATTAGCTTCAACCCATTCTGCTCTCTCCCCTGCAGCTGGTCCATCGTTCACCAATGAAGTGAGGAAGGCCATCCTGCATGCCCTCTTCTTTACCATGGGTTAGTGTGACATCACACCCTTTACATTCTGGAATCACATGTCTGAGCCGTTATACCCCTAGACACTTGTGTAGATATGGAAGGATTGAATAGGTATTAAGAAAGATTGTGAAAATTCATTCCACCAAGTCTATGAGAGGATCAAGGAGCAACCGCCATATTGGGTTTACATATGGAATCCTCTGAGATCCCCTGAAGGGTTGTTTCTGACCAGAGCCTGTGTGTCTCTCCCTGTCCTCCAGGCTTTTGGTTCTTGTTCCCCATGTTGACCGTCCTGCCTCAGAACTTCTCTATGACCCACTACCCGCTATCTGTCCCACACACATCTGTCATCCCTGTGGCTCCCAGCGCTAAGGTAAGACATGGCTATAACCTACCACTGTACTATGGTAAGACATGGCTATAGCCTATCACTCTACCAGGGCCAAGAGTTTTACCTGGTCAGGTCATGTGATCAGGGAAAACCCCTGGCTAGTCTTGACAGGAAAGAGGACCTGGGTGCTGATGGGGCACTGATAGCTGCCAGTAGCACCTAGACCAGTACCAGAACCGGCACCAGGCTGTACCTGGACCACCACCAGGTTGTATTGTTGTTATTGTTGCATCATAACGGCGCTTGAGATTCTCTGTTGGCAGGAAAGAGTACCTGGGTGCTGAAGTACCAGGCTGTACCAGTGCCAGTACCAGGATCTGTGCCCATGCTGGATGCAGAACAATGCAGAAATAACTATACTATAATAATAATTTATGGACAGTGTGTATGCTGATAATATGCAGTTCCTATTCCTGGATGCACGGTGTACAGGTTTTTCGCCCTTGCATGCTTGCTATGCGCCGGTGGTCTTCGGGCCTCTCCTCGGGGGCCCCTGGCCTCTCCGCGTGCTTGGTCTGTTCCACCGCTGGGGCACCTGCTTGGCTAGCCTGGTGCGGGGCTATCATGGTCTGTGCTTGCTTGGCTGGGCCGGGTGTGCTGGTGGTGGGGCGGGTCGGGTGTGTGGGGCGGCGGGGGTCCCCCCGGGGGGTGGTTTGGGGTCCCCCGCTGTGTGCTGGTAGGCAAACTGGTAGTAGTCGCGATATGAGTAGAGGGCTGCAAGGGACTTTTCCTGGCTACACAGTGTACAGGTTTTTACTTTTGCCTGCTTGCGGCTCTGTCATTATGTAAAGCGCATTGAGTCGCACCTTGAGAAATGCGCTATACAAATAAAACTTGATTTGATTTGATTTGATTTAGTCTTGATAGAATAGGGTGGATTGTGCTTTTTAACACCTCCTCTACCTTCTCTTGCCTAATATGTGATTATGTGTGTTCCTTGCAATGGAGACTTCTTAAAACCCTAAACCTTCTCGACAGGATGGAACTACCGGTACTGACATTGACTCTGCTTTGGAAGATTTACTGAAAGAGATCAAACTGCTAAAGCAAAGGGAACACCAGCAGAAAGTGGTTTCTGAGGTGAAAGGCCTGCATATTTCATTCTCTCTGTCCCTCCAATCTCTGTGTCCGTGTTCTTAGCTTTGAGCCCACAGACAGTGTGTGTTGAGGGATGTGACACAGGTATTCAGTCTGTTTGTCTCCCCTCACAGACGATACAGAGACTACAAATGGATGTCAATGAGGTTAGAGTCAGAGTGGAGAGGTTAGTGTGTAAGCATGGTTGATGTATGTATGTTTGTTTGTTTGTTTGTTTGTGTGTGTGTGTGCGTGCATGTGTGCGTGCGTGTGCTTGCGTATGCATAGAGCTAGAAACACACAGTAGACAAATCTCTCTCACAAAACGGACAATAAAGTTGACTTATTTGATATTGTGTGTAGAGTGGACTCTGAGCTGGATGTGTACCAGGAGCGTGTGAACAAGGACCGTGTCTACCAGGAGCTTGTGTACCAGGAGCGTGTGTACCAGGAACATGTGTACCAGGAACATGTGTACCAGGAGTGTGCGTGCCAGGAGCGTGTGTACCAGGAACATGTGTACCAGGCACATGTGTACCAGGAACATGTGTACCAGGAACATGTGTACCAGGAGCATGTGTTCCAGGAGTGTGTGTACCAGGACCATGTGTACCAGGAGCATGTGTACCAGGAGCATGCGTACCAGGAGCATGCGTACCAGGAGCATGCGTACCAGGAACATGTGTACCAGGAGCATGTGTTCCAGGAGCGTGTGTACCAGGACCATGTGTACCAGGACCATGCGTACCAGGAGCATGCGTACCAGGAGCATGCGTACCAGGAGCATGCGTACCAGGACCATGCGTACTAGGAGCTTGTGTACCAGGAGCATGTGTACCCGGAGCTGGCAGACCTGAGAGCAGAACAAGCCACTGCCCAGTCTGTCAGTCCAAGGCTGACCCATGAGATGAGCTGCCTGAAGAGAGAGACCACCAGACTCAGACAGAGGGTGGAGACCCAGGAAGTCCAGAGCGCTATGGTAATGCCAGCACACATCTCCTCTTTTTTCCTATAGCGGCAGCAACTATTGTATGGCAATAAAGTTTGTCTTAATCTGAATCTGACTCTAAACCTGAGTCTGAACTTGTGTTTCCTGTAGCTGCAGCGGGAGCTGTCCTCCGTGCAGGGGACCCCTCCTCAGCCCTGTCCTACAGTCTCTGCCCCAGTCAACACTGGACTCACCCAAGAACCCAGAGAAGCCATGGAGAAATGGTTTACTGACAGAGCGGCCCAGGTAGGAGGAGGAACTTGCCCCTAGACATTGATCTAACATCGCTGCAAGAGATGTAAAAGTGTGTGCGTGTGTGTGTGTGTGTGTGTGTGTGTGTGTGTGTGTGAAACAGAATATGAAAAAGGATGTTCAGGGTTGGGGCCCGCCAATGGCAGACAAAATGCCAGACTTCGCCTTAGATTCTCAAGGTTGGTGACATCATTAATAATGCTCCTAATTTGTTGTTGTTTCTACACATTCTTTGTTAATACTGAATGTGCTGAGACCTGTGTGTGCGTGTGTTTGTGTGTGTGTGTGTGTGGGGGGGGGGTTTGTGTGTGTGTGTGGGTGTGGGTGTACCTGTAGGTGCCAGTGTGGTAAACTCGAGGTGTTCGGGGACATACCACCCCTGGTCGGCGTGGTTTCTTTCTTTGGTTTCAGTCTCTTTCCCAGAGAGTCCAAGGACAGTTATCCAGGTAACACTACCTAGCTCTCTTTCTCTCTCTCTCTCTCTCTCTCTCTCTCTCTCTCTCTCTCTGTTTTTCCATCCATGACCAATTCTAACCCATTCCACTCCTCTCTCTTCCTCCACACACCCCATGACCTCTCCTCCTCCCAGGGTAACCCATTACTTCCTGGTAAGTGTTGGGCATTCCAGGGATCGCCGGGTACAATGTCAGTCTCCCTGTCCCACCCCATCAAAATCACCCATGTGACTCTGGACCACCTGCCTCGCTGTAACTCCCCTAATGGTCAAATCCACAGCGCCCCCAAGGACTTCCATGTCTATGTGAGTCACCTTTGACCTATGACCTGTCCCTTGAACACTTAACCCCTAACCTGTAGAATGAAAATCATTTAAATTAAAGTGTGACATTATCTACAGAGAAGTACGTTGTAGAAGTAAAAGTGAGCTGCTATTCTTCGAACCCCATTTACACCTCATATTAACAAGTGTCTTGTGATCAGATCACATATGATGACATGTGATCTGGCCAGCTCGCATTAGCAATGCACCATTTATCTGACTTGCGTGTCTGCATTGTGATCGGATTTTGTTTACATGTCCCTTCCATGGGCTCACGGTCACATGTCTAATTGAAGTTTAACAGAATGTGACATTTGTCCAGAACAACCGCTGTGTCCAGATTCCATTTACACTTGTCTGCGATGCAGACACAATGCCAGCTCCTCCGCCTCTGTATGTGGTTTCACAGATCGGATCACCGTGTGTCATCTCTCTCTCTCTCTCTCTCCAGGGTATGTCTACCTACACTCAGGAGAGAACCATACTCGGAAAGTTCACTTATGACCAGGATGGAAAGCCCACCCAGACCGTCAAAGTGGAATGATAAGAGACAAGTCACTGTAGATCAGTGTTCTCATCCATATCAGACAACCTGATGACAACCAGACCAGGAGTCAAATTAAATGTGATAACACCCAAATAATTCAGACATACGTTAACCATATTTGATTACAATAGCTACACGCACAACTGACTAATTACTTGGAAAATTTCACAGCTGTACATTTTGTGTCAACTGTTATTCTGGAATGATTTTCTGAAATTATATTCCATTGCATTCAAGAGTTAGGATTGGTTTTGCCTCAAACACTGCACTTCAGAGTCTGTTTATTGCAAAATACACATTGTTTGACCATGTCAAATATGTGGTAGAGTCTAGATACATAAAATGAAAAATGGGTGATCATCTGAACTGAAATGACTTGCATAGAGCTTAAAACGCAATATTGAGACAATAGCTAGTTTCACAGCTTTAACAGATCTAGGGAATATCAAAAGCGCTAAATTGCACTGGCTTTTTGAACAACTTATAAAGAGTCAATGCAGAGTAAGCAGGTATACAAGTTTCACTGAAGAATGGGCATACAACTTCATACTTGAGAATACAGATCTGTCAGACAAGTCAAAAGTTGGGGGTCCTACAGAGGTCAAAACATGACACCATCTTATAATTTCACATATTACATGAAGCTAGTTTAGTTTTTTTTTTCACACACACACACACACACACACACACATGCGCGCACACACACACACACACACACACACACACACACACACACACACACACACACACACACACACACACACACACTCAGTTTCAGAATCTCACACATAACTTCACTGCAAAGTAATACTGGTGACCCCAAAATATATCGTCAGGGGGAAGGGTTATTGGTCAGGGTTAATGCAGGGGTTAATGTGGCCTGGATAGTAAAGTCTGAATGAGCCTCTTCAAAAGGGCCTAGAGGTCTGTTTTATGACGCTCTGCCAAGTGTCATTTCACATCCCAGATTAGCTTCTTACTGTAGGAACATTTTAATGGTTTAGTCAAGTTACAAAATAAGCTGATATCAGCCAACAGGAGAGACCTTTCCACCAAACGCACGCTGTTAGTGATAAAACCACTATGTGACTACACTAATAATCATAACTATGTGACCACACCAATAATCATAACTATGTGATCTCCAAGACTACTGCAGAAATACCTAAAATATACTACTACCAGACATCGTGTGCTGTCACCTTGGGAAACCCCCCACCCCCAGTGCTCCATATCTAACCCTGACCCTATATGGAGGACCAAAGCTGCCATATCTGATCTGATTTATTAGGATCCTCCTCAAACACATTTCCCAGTCATGCATGGACAATGAAGTGACTTCTGACTTTTGACTTTTTTAAACAAAGACCAATAACATCAACAACAAAACATATAACAGAGGAGAAAAAAACATCAACATACATAACAACAAACAACAACAAAATAAATACAAAATAATAAAAGTCAGCGATGCTCAATCCACGCACACAACGATAAATAACACAAATATAATAAAGAAATACTCAGGAGTACCGGTGGTAACTACACACATCTAATGCGTATGATGTGTTGCTTCACTTGTTTTTTGAAATCGATTTTATTCTCTGTTTTAGAGATATGACCTGCGAGGGCATTCCATTCAACCATAGCTCTGTACAGCACTCACGTTGTTTCAACTTCGTTTTAGTTTTTGGAATTGTGTAGTTACCATGGTGACATGTCTGGTGGGTGTGTGTGTGTGTAGTTACCATGGTGACATGTCTGGTGGGTGTGTGTGTGAGTAGTTACCATGGTGACATGTCTGGTGTGTGTGTGTGTGTGTGTGTGTGTGTGTGTTGTTAATGGTGACATGTCTGGTGTGTGTGTGTGTAGTTACCATGGTGACATGTCTGGTGGGTGTGTGTGGGTGTAGTTACCATGGTGACATGTCTGGTGGGTGTGTGTGTGAGTAGTTACCATGGTGACATGTCTGGTGTGTGTGTGTGTGTGTGTGTGTGTGTGTGTGTAGTTAATGGTGACATGTCTGGTGTGTGTGTGTGTGTTTGTGTGTAGTTACCATGGTGACATGTCTGGTGGGTGTGTGTGTGTGTGTGTAGTTACCATGGTGACATGTCTGGTGGGTGTGTGTGTGTGTAGTTACCATGGTGACATGTCTGGTAGGTGTGTGTGTGTGTGTGTGTGTAGTTAGTTACCATGGTGACATGTCTGGTGTGTGTATGTGTGTGTGTGCATCAGAGCTGAGTGCAAGCTGCCTATACAAACAGACAGGAGTTTTCAGAACATTAATATTTGTTATAAATGAAAGAAGTGATGCTTTTAACCTCATCAACTTTCAGCCAGGAGAGTCGGTCATGCATGTTGTTTATGTTTGTTCTCATTGTGCCCAGCAGGACAAGCTGCTCTGTTCTGGTCCTGTTTGTAGCTTCTCTAGATGTGTTTTAGTGGTGCCTGACCAGACCACCAGGCGGTCATCTAACTGTGATAATACCATGTCTGTAGTAACAGTCATCTAACTGTGATAATATCATGTCTGTAGTAACAGTCATCTAACTGTGATAATACCATGTCTGTAGTAACAGTAATCTAACTGTGATAATATCATGTCTGTAGTAACAGTCATCTAACTGTGATAATACCATGTCTGTAGTAACAGTCATCTAACTGTGATAATATCATGTCTGTAGTAACAGTCATCTAACTGTGATAATATCATGTCTGTAGTAGCAGTCATCTAACTGTGATAATACCACGTCTGTAGTACCTGACCAGACCACCAGGCAGTCATCTCACTGTGATAATACCATGTCTGTAGTACCTGTTTGGTTAGATGTGGAGTTAAAAAGGAGAATGAGATGTGAAATTGACACACTTGTCACACAGCTGCTCTGAGCAACATTATCGTATGTATCACGGTGTTAAGGTTAGGGTTAGGGTTAGGGTTAGGGTTAGGGATGTTAGGGTGTGATTATCAACTGTTCTGAGATCATGTCATAGGTTCATTGTTTCGAATGTGGTAATCCTCCCACTCTAATCTTTTTTTTTCTTTCTTTTCTTCTTTCTTTATTGGACAGAGACAGCAGGACAGACAGGAAGTGAGGAGCAGAGGGTGTGTCAGCAGGGCATGTATGCACTGTAGGCCATGGTTCATCTGCACCTAGGCCCATCTCTATGTCCTATAACTCTCCCCAACGACCCAATCTGGCCTGGGACGGCTAGTATTTCTGACACCTCGGGTGCTGATCATGGCTATATTCAGCCCTTTATATACTACTGAGCTGAAGGAGCCTCTGCGACCCTAAGTAATGTCTGAAGGGCATTAAAAGGGCCCAGAGGTCTGTTTTATGACGCTCTGCCAAGTGTCATTTCACATCCAAGATTAGCTTCTTACTGTGGGGACATTTTAATGGTTTAGTCAAGTTACAAAATATGCTGATGTAGCCAACAGGAGAGACCTTTCCAACAAATGCACGCTGTTAGTGATAAAACCCCTATGTGACTACACCAATAAACATAATTATGTGACCACACCAATAATCAAACTATGTGATCTCCAAGACTACTGCAGAAATACCTAAAATATACTGCAGTCCATGACAGTTTAATTTGTTAACTCAATCCAGCTGGCGGTTAATAACATTTCTATGAACAGTTTAGCCAGGTGCTGTCATTTAGGGGTCAATAAATAACTGTACACAGAAATACATCCATAAATAAACGAGTGACGAAATACGAAAATAAAAACTGTTGGTTCATACCAATCAATTATCGCTTGAATGCTGAAAGGAATCTTTCCAACATCTTGTGGAATCAATGCCATGACCAATCGAGGCTGTTTTGAGAGCAAAGGGAGGCCCTGCACAGTATTAGTAGCTGTCCTAATAAAGTGTTCGGTGAGTGTATGTTTGATTTGTTTTGATTCCACTGACTTAGTCCATCACTGGTCTGAGGAAACCCCAGAAGGTCACCAAGGACCCCAGCCACGGTCTGTTGACTCTGTCCCCTCCTAAGGACCCCAGCCACGGTCTGTTGTCTCTGTCCCCTCCGGCATCCGCTCTAGGACAGACAGGTAGTGAGACAGACAGGTAGTGAGACAGGTAGCGAGACAGTTTTTACCTCCATGCCATAAGACTTTTAAATATCTAACAGATGCCAAGTCCATTTAGTTGCACAGCCTGGTCCAAGGTTGGCAGGTATTTTGTCATTCCACAGCCTGGTCCAAGATTGGAACAGTATTACTAGACAGCTCACAGAGACGCCAAGGTAAAGCTATGCAGAAGAATTTCATTTTGATCCAACAAGTAATGAAGACTACAGTTTCACATCCTACTACGTCCTACGCTTTTGATTTGATCGCTACATAAAGTTGACTGCTGTTATGACATGTAGTGGTTCTGGGCCTCAAGACATGGTGGGCTGGATGACAAGACTAAATATCTGAGGCTCCATTCATCCCGTCTGAGGGGAAGTCCTGTGGTCTCCACAGTGTTAAGCCAGAGACAACAGCTGCTGCTTAGAGGAATGAACAACCTCATACTGAACAACCTCGGACTGTGTTTAACTCATTCATACAAATGCATGAAGGAACACTTTACATTTCTAATGATTTACAACATTTATAATATTCCCAGTGTTCTAGGTCAAACCTGTTCAATAGAAGTGTTGGATATGTTTCCTGCCCTCCCAAGGACCCCGTACCACAACAGCAGCCTCCCCCAGGACCTCGTACCCCCCAGGACCCTGTACCCCAACAGCAGCCGCTCTAACGAACCCCCACCCTTGAGTCTTGAGCGTCGGGGGTGTGGTGGCATGGCCACGGGGGTTATTGATGTTCTCTGTTGTAATATACTTGTCCTGTCCTAGACTGACTCTCTGTTCCACAGTCTCTGGTGTCATTTAATCGTAAATCTGATTTAAGGGTTGTTTGGAAACAGACTTAAAAATAGAGTGTGATCTGGTCCCTAGAAGGCCGTGTTCCCTGGTGTCCAGCTCAGATAGCAACAATCCCAAACCTGCCGTATCTTAAATAGAAGACATTGCTGAGGGGGCATTTGAAATAGTTTAATCATGTTACAAAAAATAGTGCACTGAGCCAACTGGGCCACTCTACTCTCCCCCACCACTCTACTCTCCCCCACCACTCTACTCTCTCCCACCACTCTACTCTCTACTCTCCCCCACCTCTCTACTCTCTACTCTCCCCCACCACTCTACTCTCTACTCTCCCCCCACCACTCTACTCTCTACTCTCCCCCCACCACTCTACTCTCCCCCACCACTCTACTCTCTACTCTCCCCCCACCACTCTACTCTCTACTCTCCCCCCACCACTCTACTCTCCCCCACCACTCTACTGCCCCCACCACTCTACTCTCTACTCTCCCCCACCACTCTACTCTCCCCCACCACTCTACTCTCCCCCACCACTCTACTGCCCCCCACCACTCTACTGCCCCCCACCACTCTACTGCCCCCACCACTCTACTCTCTCCCACCACTCTACTCTCTCCCACCACTCTACTCTCCCCCACCACTCTACTGCCCCCCACCTCTCTACTGCCCCCACCACTCTACTCTCCCCCACCACTCTACTGCCCCCCACCACTCTACTGCCCCCCACCACTCTACTGCCCCCCACCACTCTACTGCCCCCACCACTCTACTCTCTCCCACCACTCTACTCTCCCCCACCACTCTACTGCCCCCCACCTCTCTACTGCCCCCACCACTCTACTGCCCCCACCACTCTACTGCCCCCCACCTCTCTACTGCCCCCACCACTCTACTCTCCCCCACCACTCTACTGCCCCCCACCTCTCTACTGCCCCCACCACTCTACTCTCCCCCACCACTCTACTGCCCCCCACCTCTCTACTGCCCCCACCACTCTACTCTCCCCCACCACTCTACTGCCCCCACCACTCTACTGCCCCCCACCACTCTACTGCCCCCACCTCTCTACTGCCAAAATACCTAATATATTCTCAACTCAGTTGAATTTGTTAGCTGATCCACTACATGGCCAAAGGTATGTGGACATCATTTACCATTCAACCATGTGTGCTGATGTGTCCATGTTGCACTGGCTCCGACTAGGGGGGGGGGGGGGGGGGGTTGGGGGGGGGGGGGGGGACAGAGGGCTAGAGGAGACAGGCCTAATCTGCGAAACACGAAAGGTGTGTGAACACGAAGGGAGGGAGGTCTATTTAACAGACAGCACAGGGTTGACAATGGACTCCATAACAGAGGGACCAACAAAACCGGGAGTAAATTTAGGGTTAGGGTCAGGGTCAGGGTTAGGGTAAGGGTCAGGGTTAGGGTCAGGGTCAGGGTCAGTAACATTTGGAGTCATGACTGACGACTCCCCGACGCCTCCTTCTGGCGACTTTGAGAATTTTTGATCCGGGACTAATTACCAATGATTGTCACCTGTTGTATGTTTGTATGTGGCTATTTAGGTGTGTCCCATTTCCCCGTTCCCTTGTCAGTCGATCACTCGTTTTATGTGTTTGAGAAACTTTAAGAATACTGCCTGTTCATGTACCAGGTACCTTTGATGTTATTCTAAGTTATTTGTTTGTTTTCGTTTTCTCTAGCCGTGTACTTACACTTGGAGCCTGATTGCTCACCTTTACTTTTTGTCGTGTGTAACAATTATTATTTCAGTTTTGAAGTTATTAGTTGCCGACCGTGCTGAGCCTTACTGCTCCACTTTATGTTTTTGCCTTGTCGCTTGTGCACCTTTTCTCAAGTAAAGAGAACCTTTATCTTACTTACGCTCCGTCTCCTTACTCTGAACTACACTGCACCTGGATCCAACACACACATAATAATAATAATAATAATAATAATAATAATAATAATAACTTTATTTGTATAGCACTTTACATCAAAGTGCTTTACAATAGGTAAGCAACAATTTAAAACAACTATTTCAATTTAAAAACACATATAATTTCACAGCACACATACAATAGGTAAACAACAATTTAAAACAATTTTAAAACAAATATTTCAATTTAGAAACACATAATTTCACAGCACAAATACACAGGCTATGACATATAGACAACAGAAAACAGGTGGGTCTTTAACTTGGTTTTGAACACTTTCACTGAGCATGCCTGTCTGATGTCCAATGGAACACAGTTCCAAATACTTATTGAACTTTAATAGAATCGTAACAGTAGACCATTACTGCTTCAGGCCAGACCTCTGTTTCTGGCATTGCAGTTCCCGATTTCTGTGCAGCTTTTGACACTGTTGATAATGTCCTTCTAGAACCAAGGACCTCCATTGGGAACCACTAGGGCTAATAGTTAGACACCAGTTTGTTTGTCTCTTGGTTGAGTAACCCTCAGCTCCCTATGAAGTCCAGTTTGGTCCCGTAATCCAAGATTTGGATGCTGTGATTGGTCCAACCTAAATGCCCATCAGTCACTTCACTGAGAGAATGTTTTTGGCACAGCAGACCATGATGAAGTTATTGAACTTCATATGGAACTGAACTGCTGATATGAACTGAACTGCTGATATGAACTGAACTGCTGATATGAACTGAACTGCTGATATGAACACCATATCAGCAGACCATAATGGAGGTCAATGAACACTATATATTTTCTCTCTTGAAAGTGACTCAGTTCTGTTGACAAGTTGTTGAGGGACTGTGAAGTGCACCAGCTCCATGTGAACATTATTATGGGATGTCCATCATGTTAACAGATAGGTTAATAGGGAGGTTTTGGTGGTACAGAAAAAGTGTAATAGTTATCAGAGTTTATTTTATTTTATTTTTCATCAGGATTCGTATTATGCACATTGTACATATTGATGCGAATACTTTGAAAGATATAAGAGCAGAAGAGGTACAAAAATGTCATGTGTTTGTTTTCATAAATGCCCATGTTGATAATTAGACCTCCATGTGAATAATTGCGCTTTAGTGCAAGTATAACAATTATTTAAAAAAAGAAGAAATACCATCTTCAGTAAGACATCTCTGCACGTTGTAACATTGGATTGGTGATTCTATCTTAAAAGTTGTAGGAGGAGTAGCAGTAGAAAGATCTGGAATAGTGACAAGTATGCAAGAGAAGAGAAAGAAATGAATATCACATATCAGAAAAGGGTTTAGGGCCTTAAACAGCTGAGTCTCTCACCCAGTCCAGCTCCTCCAACAGTGTGGTCCATAATTAACTTCTGCTTGGTTGGCACTCTGGAACCAGATATAAGGAGCCTGAGGCCACAGCATCCACAGGCAGATTCATCCTCTGTGGTAAGACCCTCCACCTCCTTACAAGATTTCTGTGTCTGACGCAGTGACTACACTATGAGACTGTTAGTGTTTGCTGCCACATAGGACTTCACATGATTAGCTCTGGAACAACTCATGCGTTCTATTCAACATTGAAGTGGCATTACTTTATTACATTGTGACAGATGTTGAATTATTTTGACTTCACACAGTTTGAAAGAAAGTGGCCTTGTATTTCGCATGTACAGTATATAGCAGGACATTGAAGTGGAAATGTCAAGGTCCAGCATGTAGTTACATGTCGGCCATACTGAACATTTGAAAATGTGCATATGCTGTTTTCTAATAGCACTATACACGTGCATATCCTTCCAATCAAACCAAATGTTAAATACGCACATGGAAGTCCAGTGTCCAACCCAACACCAGATATTACATAATGCTAAGCACTCTTCTTCATGGACACATCTATACATGTTGGAACTTTAATGGTGCAATCTTCTAACTTGTTTCTGGTCAGAATGGGCCTCTACTTTCTGAGGTGTCCTGACATACCCAGTATTCACCCTGTATTTTATTATTGTATCGTCTTTGTTTGCTTCCTAGCTGACTGTAGTATCTTGGGCCACAAAGAAAACGATTTCATCTGGGTGGAGAAAAAACAAGGTGAGATATTTGAGTGTTTACATTCTAATAATACATTCTGTTCTGCCTCTAACTCTGGGGAGGGTTAGTAAGACTCAAACATGTTTGTTGCTTAATCTTTCCTAGTGAGCCGCCACCATGAGTACGGACGCGGAGATGGCCATTTATGGCCCAGCTGCCATTTACCTTCGTAAGCCAGAGAAGGAGAGGATCGAAGCTCAGAGCAAACCCTTTGATGCTAAGAACTCCTGCTATGTGACTGACAAGGTGGAGCTGTACCTCAAGGGCACAATTCTGTCCAGGGATGGTGGAAAAATCAGTGTGAAAATCTTAGACACTCAGGAGGTACGTCTTTAACCTTTAACCTCTTGCCAAACTGCTGCTTCCATGAGCAGGTTGAACCTTTCAACACACATAGTTATCAAAAATATTATTGATCAAAAATAATTTCCCCTTTAATATTGAAGTACTGTGGAGGATCGTAAAGCACTGGTACTGTAAATAAATCAATTGCCCTTGTACCAACATTGAGTGTAATCTAGATTTCCCACTGTGTTTCAGACTAAAGACTTCAAAGAAGATGATATCCTGCAAATTAACCCCCCAAAGTATGACAAGATTGAGGACATGGCCATGATGACCTACCTGAATGAAGCCTCTGTGCTGTATAACCTCAAAGAGCGTTACGCAGCATGGATGATCTACGTAAGAGATACATACACATCAGTGAACACCAGAAACCTAACCCTTAGCCTAACCCTAACCCTAGCCCTAACCCGTAAGAGATACATAGATGTCACTGAACACCAGAAACATAGCACACATTAGCAAACGCAGAGAACATAAACATACAGCAAATCAGTATATTCAACAATACCTAAACTTCCACATTCCAGCTAATCTGACTTGTTTAATTCCCATATTTTATCCACTTTATCCAGACCTACTCTGGTCTCTTCTGCGCCACGGTGAACCCCTACAAGTGGCTCCCCGTGTACGACCAGGCAGTTGTGGACGCCTACAGAGGGAAGAAGCGTATGGAGGCTCCACCCCATATCTTCTCTGTCTCTGACAACGCCTTTCAGTTCATGATGACTGGTATGAGCTCTCATGGATGGATGGATAGTTAGATGTGTGACTTTATGATGATGTCTTGAATGCAATAATGTACCAAAATCCAGGGGATGAGTCTGACCAATGTGTTTCTTTGCTTGCAGATAGAGAGAATCAATCCGTCCTGATTACGTAAGTTGTTCACTAACATTTTACTTTTCAAAAAGTGGGAATATTTGAGAACATTGACTTGGTTATAAAACGTTTTACGTTAACGTAAAAGTTACAGCAACGTCATTTTATTTTCTTGCTTAATGAATGCTGATAATATCCTAACATCGAAGAGCCATGGTGGTGGCAGAAGTGGCAAGAACTGAGCAGGAACGCCTTAACATAAAGGCGGTGTCCCAGGGCCAGCAAGGACGCTGGACGTCATGGGAAGGTCTCACAAACAGGCCCATGTCATGGTCTGACCTGTGGAAGATCCCCCAAGCTAGGCTCAGCTTCCTGATCAGAGCAACATATGACACCTTGCCTTGTCCCCGAAACCTCCACCAATGGTTTTCTGCCGAAGAGACCTGCCCCCTTTGCAACACCATCAATGCGAGCCTCCAGCACATCCTGACAGGCTGCAAGACAGCGCTGTCCCAAGGCCGCTACACATGGCGACACGACCTGGTGCTGAAAAAGCTGGCAGAGGTGGCAGAGACATGCAGACAGGAGGCAAACAGCAGACCTTCCGCTCCAGACAGACATCCCATCCAGTTTGCAAGGGCTGGAGAGAGAGTCAAACCCTCCCGTCAGAGAGATACAGCAAGACTCCTCGCACCGGGTAGTGAGTGGACCATGAGGGTCGACCTGGGGAGACAGCTCCAGTTCCCCAGGGAGATCGTGGAAACATCGCTCCGACCAGACCTGGTCATGTGGTCAGAGGCTTGCAAGACAGTCCTTCTGGTCGAACTCACTGTCCCTTGGGAGGGTGGTTTGGAGGCAGCCAACGAGCGGAAGCGAGCCAAGTATGCAGATCTGGCGGCGGAGTGCAGGGAGGCTGGCTGGAAAGCCGTAACGTGCCCTGTGGAAGTGGGGTGTAGGGGCTTCGTAGGTTCCTCAGCTGCTCGCCTACTCCGTGACATAGGATGCACAGGAGCAAGGCATCGGAAAGTCATGAAAGAGCTGGCTGAGGAGGCGGAGAAAGGCAGCTTCTGGCTGTGGCTAAGAAGGAAGCATAAGGGTTGGGGGGCGAACAACACCTAGGGCATCAGCAGGGGGTGGCAGGGAGAGATCCCTGCCATCGCTCCGCCACCAGGAGATGTACTGGGGTTAAAGGAGCGAAACGTCAATGACTGGTGGTCCCCAGCTGATGACCCAGTTAGGCCCACATAGGTGTTCAGTGAGGTGTCACAGCACACCTGTTCTAAAGGCACTGTTGGAGGTGCGTCAGGCAGCAATGCCCAGCAGGAGTACCATCACCTGTATCATGATTTGTTTAACCTGGAAGCATCCAGTGACTACTGTGAAAGGGCAGTTGGCATCCAGGGAAGACTGGAAGACAGCCAGGAGAGACTGGATGACCGCAGGAAAGTCTGCACCGGGAGTGGACGGCTAGTTACCTCACCCACTTGTCCCATAAAGGGACACCCTAAAACTGACTACGAAGACAAATAAGAAAAAACAACCCGATGGCCCTCCGAGAGGCGGGATGGAAGAAGGGCCAATTCAAACGGATTTCTCGGTAACGACTGGAACGGACATAGACAAAGATTCTTGGATTATGAGAAGATGCAGGTGTGGGTGGGAAAAGGTGACCACCTTCCGAGGTCTACGGATCCACCAGGGAAGGAAAAAGTGTGAAGAGGGAGGCCATCAGCAGCAACATTGCACTGCAACCGCAGGTCAGACAAGAGGAACCCAAAGCCAGGTGGCAAACCACAGTGCTGAGGGATCCAACGCTGCTGAGGAAAGGCAGGCGGAGGACACAGGAGGGCCCTCGGTGGACACCAATGCCTCTGAGGGGGGCACCGCTGAAGACACACACAGAACACAAAGCAACCCCAACAGCCAGGGGCAAAGCCGGAGAACAGAGAGGAGAGAACCTGGAAGGAGGCAGCTGGTCAAATGGCCAAAGGCAAACGAGGTTGCAGTCTGGCAGAAGCTGGACAAGGACCTCAGTTTCATCCTAGATCATTCACTGCGTGGCCAGGTGGACACCAAGTTGAACTGCATTGGAGACATCTTGTATGATGAATGCAGAGGCAGATTTGGAGTGATGGCTAAAAAGCGGAGATCAGGCCCAATGCAGAAGGGGAGAAGGGAGAGAGAGATTGAGCAGTTGGTGAAGAGGCGGCGTCAACTCCGAAAGCAGTGGAGGAAGGCAAGTAGAGAGGAGAAGGAGGGCCTGAAGCCACTGTGGGAGGAGGTGAAGGTAAACCTTGCCAGCCTGCGAAGGGCGGAGCGCATTCGCAAACGCAGAAGGCGGAAGGAGAAAGAGAGGAGTAACTTCTTCAAAAATCCCTTCAAGCATGCGAGACAGCTGCTAGAGGACAAGAGAAGCGGGAAGCTGGAGATTACTAGACCGGAGCTAGAGAATCACATCAGGGAGCAATACAGTGACCCAGCAAAGTCAACTCCGCTGGGATCCCCTGGATATGTTCCCCGCCCAGCTCCCCCAGCTTTCCTGTTTAATGCTGCTCTCCCCAAACTCAGTGAAGTAGCAGACGTGGTCCGGAAGGCAAGAGCATCCTCAGCCCCAGGCCCCAACGGGATACCATACAAGCTGTACAAGAACTGCCCAGGAGTCCTGAGACACCTGTGGAACCTGTTGAGAGTGGCTTGGAAGAACCAAGTCATCCCTTCAGAGTGGCAAAGAGCTGTCACAGTTTTCATCCCGAAGGAGCAGAACTCCACTACCATCAGCCAGTTTAGGAGTATCGCTCTCCTCAATGTTGAAGGGAAGATCTTCTTTTCCATCTTGGCTAAGAGGTTGACCAGCTACCTCACAAGTAACGAGTACATCGACACCAGCTGCCAGAAGGCGGGTGTGCCAGGCTTCCCAGGGTGTGTGGAACACTCTGCAGTAATATGGGAGCAGATCCAAAGGGCGAAAAGAGAGAGAGGTGACCTGCATGTCGTGTGGCTGGACCTCGCCAACGCATACGGGTCTGTCCCCCACCAACTCATCGAGTTTGCCTTGGACTTCTTTTACATCCCAGTCTGCATTAAAGCCCTGGTAGCCAAGTACTTTGAAGACCTCCAGATGTGCTGCACCCATCAGGACTTCACAACAGGCTGGCAACAGTTGGAAGTAGGCATTGCCATGGGATGCTCAATCTCCCCCATCCTGTTTGTTGCAGCCTTCGAGATCATCCTCATAGGGGCCAGGAAGATGGTCGGAGGAGTGAAACTGCCCTCAGGTGAAAGGCTACCAGCGGTGAGAGGCTATATGGACGACATCACCACCATTCTCCAGACAGCAGCGTGTACAACAAGACTGCTGAAGAGAATAGACGAGCTTGTGAGCTGGGCGAGGATGAAGATCAAACCCCCCAAATCACGCAGTGTGTCTATCAGGAAAGGAGTCAGAAGCGACAACACCATCTTTGTCGCAGGTGGTGAGGACATCCCATTGCTGGCAAATCAACCCGTCCGCAGCCTGGGTCGAACCTACACAGCAGAGCTTTCTGACAGGCAGATGGGGGAGACGGTGAGGAAGCAGCTCGCAGATGGCCTGGCCAGGATCAACCAGAGCCAGCTCCCCGGAAAGTACAAAGTATGGTGTTACCAGTTCATACTGTACCAAAGGGTGATGTGGCCTCTGAAGATGAGCGAAATCCCCTCCTCAGTGGTAAGCAAGATGGACGGGCTGGCAAACTCGTTCATCAGGAAGTGGCTGGGACTGCCAAGATGCCTCTCAGACGTGGGCCTCTTTGGTAGGAACACGCTTCAACTGCCACTGCGATCCATCAGCTCTGGATACAAGCAGGAGAAGGCTCGGTTGGTGCTAGAGCTGAGGGAATCCACTGACCAGCTGGTGAGAGCAGCGGGCACCCAGATAAGAACTGGAAGGAAGTGGAAAGCCCAAGAGGAGGTTGATTTGGCAATCGGCCAGCTGAAGCACCGCGAGGTGGTCGGCAGAGTCCAGGAGGGTAGAGCAGGCCTTGGAAGGGGCGAGACTCCCTTGTTCTGGTCAAAGGCTTCCAAAGAAGATCGAAGAGCCATGGTGGTGGCAGAAGTGGCAAGAACTGAGCAGGAACGCCTTAACATAAAGGCGGTGTCCCAGGGCCAGCAAGGACGCTGGACGTCATGGGAAGGTCTCACAAACAGGCCCATGTCATGGTCTGACCTGTGGAAGATCCCCCAAGCTAGGCTCAGCTTCCTGATCAGAGCAACATATGACACCTTGCCTTGTCCCCGAAACCTCCACCAATGGTTTTCTGCCGAAGAGACCTGCCCCCTTTGCAACACCATCAATGCGAGCCTCCAGCACATCCTGACAGGCTGCAAGACAGCGCTGTCCCAAGGCCGCTACACATGGCGACACGACCTGGTGCTGAAAAAGCTGGCAGAGGTGGCAGAGACATGCAGACAGGAGGCAAACAGCAGACCTTCCGCTCCAGACAGACATCCCATCCAGTTTGCAAGGGCTGGAGAGAGAGTCAAACCCTCCCGTCAGAGAGATACAGCAAGACTCCTCGCACCGGGTAGTGAGTGGACCATGAGGGTCGACCTGGGGAGACAGCTCCAGTTCCCCAGGGAGATCGTGGAAACATCGCTCCGACCAGACCTGGTCATGTGGTCAGAGGCTTGCAAGACAGTCCTTCTGGTCGAACTCACTGTCCCTTGGGAGGGTGGTTTGGAGGCAGCCAACGAGCGGAAGCGAGCCAAGTATGCAGATCTGGCGGCGGAGTGCAGGGAGGCTGGCTGGAAAGCCGTAACGTGCCCTGTGGAAGTGGGGTGTAGGGGCTTCGTAGGTTCCTCAGCTGCTCGCCTACTCCGTGACATAGGATGCACAGGAGCAAGGCATCGGAAAGTCATGAAAGAGCTGGCTGAGGAGGCGGAGAAAGGCAGCTTCTGGCTGTGGCTAAGAAGGAAGCATAAGGGTTGGGGGGCGAACAACACCTAGGGCATCAGCAGGGGGTGGCAGGGAGAGATCCCTGCCATCGCTCCGCCACCAGGAGATGTACTGGGGTTAAAGGAGCGAAACGTCAATGACTGGTGGTCCCCAGCTGATGACCCAGTTAGGCCCACATAGGTGTTCAGTGAGGTGTCACAGCACACCTGTTCTAAAGGCACTGTTGGAGGTGCGTCAGGCAGCAATGCCCAGCAGGAGTACCATCACCTGTATCATGATTTAACCCTAAACTTTCTGTGTATTAACCAGTGGAGAATCCGGTGCAGGAAAGACCGTCAACACCAAGCGTGTCATCCAGTACTTTGCCACCATTGCTGTGGCAGGAGGAAAGAAGGGAGAATCATCTGGGAGCTCCGGTAAAATCAAGGTAAGTTGTGCTTGTGTGTCACCATTTAGAGTAAGTTGAGGTGAATGACTGAAAACACGTCAACCTTTCTCTAATTTCCTCTAGTTTGACAGGGGGCTTGGGGGGGTATATCTAGTTTGACAGAGGGGTTGGGGGGGTATATCTAGTTTGACAGAGGGGTTGGGGTGGGTATATCTAGTGGGTATATCTAGTTTGACAGAGGGGTTGAGGGGTATATCTAGTTTGACAGAGGGGTTGGGGGGTATATCTAGTTTGACAGAGGGGTTGAGGGGTATATCTAGTGGGTATATCTAGTTTGACAAAGGGGTTGGGGGGGGTATATGTGCTGTTGGGAGCCAGTAAGCTCAGAGACAGCTGGGTGGAACCCTTGGCTTTAGACTGAGAGCCAATCACATTTCACTAAAGGATTGTTCATGAGGTCTGTACCTCACTATAGCCACCTTCTCAGCAAAAAGGAACAGATGTTATTGAAAGAGACATGAAATATGAGAGATTTTCAGTTACTAACGCTTTAGCAACTTTGTCTCATTCAGGGGTCTCTTGAGGATCAGATCATTGCAGCTAACCCCCTGTTGGAGGCTTACGGTAATGCCAAGACTGTGAGGAATGACAACTCATCTCGCTTTGTAAGTATGAGGAAAACACTTTGGCAGTTGTAGTTTTTTTGTTGACTGATTTCTAACCGCCCTGTTCTACCTCAGGGTAAATTCATCAGGATTCACTTCGCTACGTCCGGCAAACTGGCTAGTGCTGACATTGAGACTTGTAAGTTGGTATTAGTCATTTCTCCATACTTACTCGACAAAAAAAGGTTTTGCAATACTTTACATGTTTCTCTCCTGTTCTCTCGCTCAGATCTGCTGGAGAAGTCCAGGGTGTCCTTCCAGCTTCCTGATGAGAGGGGTTACCACATCTTCTACCAGATGATGACCAACCACAAACCTGAGATCGTTGGTACGTCAAAGCAGAGAGCAGGGAAACTAGCTCAATGCTGTGAAAGTGAAATACTCATTTAGTAGCTGCGGCACTAAGTAGAGTCAGAGATATCTAGGTAGAGAGAGAGATATAGATATCTATGTATAAGAGATATGTAGGTAGAGATATACAGTAGATATCTATGTATAAGAGATATCTAGGTAGAGATAGAGATAATCTATGTATAAGAGATATCTAGGTAGAGATAGAGATATAGATATCTAGGTATAAGAGATATGTAGGTAGAGATAGAGATATCTAGGTATAAGAGATATCTAGGTAGCGATAGAGATATAGAACCCTAGATCTAGGTATAAGAGGCATACGAATTGGGCTTTGGTTGAGTAATGTGCCTGGTTGAGCACATCATGTATTTGATTTAATAAACAACTTTGGTCTCTGTTCTCCACAGAAATGTGCCTCATCACCACCAACCCTTACGATTTCCCCATGATCAGCCAGGGGCAGATCACTGTGGCCAGTATCGACGACACAGTAGAGCTGGACGCCACAGATGTGAGTCACACAAAGGGATTTTCTTTGTCAATGGTTTCTTTTGGCGTACCCAGTGTTAATGCCTCCTCTTATAGGGGTGTATACGGCATCCACAACAGCACTCAATGTAACATTGTCAAAATCCTATTGTGCTGCTAGTCGACGAGAGGAATAGAGAAGTCTGACATTTCCATCCATTCTGACAGTGTGAGTTTGTCTTCAATTCCTCACTGTTTTCTGTCCTCGTTAACATGAAATCTCTGTCTCTCAGGATGCCATTGACATCCTGGGATTCAACAATGAGGAGAAAGCGTACATCTACAAGCTGACAGGTGCTGTCATGCAACACGGCAACATGCACTTCAAACAGAAGCAGCGTGAGGAGCAGGCCGAGCCAGAGGGCACAGAGGGTGAGTTCACCTCCGACCCCAAACATGAACAAAATAACATTTAGAAGTTGTTCCTCATGAACCATCAGAATAAAACTAGGACTTGTAGACAGAATAAGGCACAAGCAGTCTTGTATGGCTCTGTCCTTGAGTCTGTTGTTCCTCCTTCTCTTTCCAGTGGCTGATAAAATCTCTTACCTCCTGGGCCTGAACTCAGCCGACATGCTTAAAGCTCTGTGCTACCCCAGAGTGAAGGTCGGCAATGAGTATGTGACCAAGGGACAGACAGTGCCTCAGGTAGGGCATACATATTATTATCATAACATAAGTAGTTAGGTGTAGGTGCCACCCTGGGGTTCAACAATGTTGAGATGTCATAAAACACAAATACCCAAATCAATCAATCAATACCAATATCAATGTCTAACAGAAACACCAACACAGATAAAGAAAGACAAACACAAAGCGCCTGTCCCTCTCTCCAAGTGTATACAGTCACGATACTTGTAAATAGTTTCTCTGATTCAGTGCCCTAATCCTTAAACCCTAAAAACTACTCTAATGTCCATACCACCCTCCACCTGCATCACCTGGCCTACACATGGTCAATATCTCATTTATTAACTAGAAGTATATTTTTTCCAGGTCAACAATTCCGTGATGGCTCTGGCTAAGTCCCTCTATGAGAGGATGTTCTTGTGGATGGTCATCCGTATCAATGAACAGTTGGACACCAAGAATGCAAGGCAGTACTACATCGGTGTGCTCGACATTGCCGGTTTTGAGATCTTTGATGTGAGTATGTTGTCAAAACAAGAAAACACGTTGTTATTCTGAAAGATTACAGCCATGTATGATGAAAAGATTCCTTTATTCTGAAATTCCATCAACAGTACAACAGCATGGAACAGCTGTGTATTAACTTCACCAATGAGAAACTGCAACAGTTCTTCAACCACACTATGTTCGTCCTGGAGCAAGATGAGTACAAGAAAGAGGGAATCATCTGGGAGTTCATTGACTTCGGCATGGACTTGGCTGCCTGCATTGAGCTTATTGAGAAGGTAAGCAGCAATTATTATTATTATTATTATTATTAATAATAATAATAATACGGATGTTTTTTTACAAATATAGTCAGTTAACACTCATATGTGTGATAAAGAGATAAAGAGTGTGAATGCATGTTTTCATTCAGCTTTTTTGAGCCACAAAAGCATAAATGTCTGATTACACTCATTAACGGCAGATGTTGCATCCCAACATTTACTCAACATTAACATTTCATGTAGGAATTTTCAGACTGTGTATAATTTCAGAAACTCACCTTTTGTCGTGTGAGACAATTCTGTAAGAGCAGAATTTCCGTTGTTTACAGACAGTTTTTCAGAGAACTTACTTTATTAGGAACTCTCGTTAAATACAGTACTTTCTTTTTGTACGTTAGTCTGATGGTTATACACCTTTAACCAAGTGTTTAACACCAGATGTTGCATACATATGCTTCCACCACATGGCTATCATCATATAACAGTGACTGTTGAAGTTCAAATGTGAAAATACCAACTTACTACTTTAATTCAAATCTCTTTTTGCACAGCCATTGGGCATCTTCTCCATCCTTGAAGAGGAGTGCATGTTCCCCAAGGCTTCAGACACAACCTTCAAGGACAAGCTGAACAACACGCATCTTGGCAAAACCAAGGCGTTTGAGAAGCCCAAGCCTGGCAAGGGCAAGGCTGAGGCCCACTTCTCCCTGGTGCACTACGCTGGCACTGTGGACTACAACATCACTGGCTGGCTGGACAAGAACAAGGACCCCCTGAATGACTCTGTGATCCAGCTGTACCAGAAGTCCTCAGTCAAACTGCTGCCAGTCCTCTATCCTGCTGCTGCAGCTGAAGGTAACATTTGCATCATGTTAATAACTAAGCATTCGCAAGATAATTAGCATTAAGCCGGGCAGACATGATTTTAGCCATGAAATTGCCCACAACTCAATGTACATATGGGCTGTAAACCTGGGTCAAACTCTAACCTGATCCTGACCCTAAGCCTGACCCTGACCCTAACCCTAACCCTGACTCTGACCCTAACCCTGACCCTAAGCCTGACCTTCACCCTGACCCTAACCTGACCCTGACTATTTGGCTATACAGCTGAAATGTTTTACTATTCCGTGGCCAGCGCCATTTCTACTTTCATGAACAAACATTGAAGGGAGTTGATCAGAGATTTATATCATTTGTAACCGTTTTTCTTACTCTTTGAAAAAGACACTACAAAGAAGGGAGGAAAGAAGAAGGGAGGTTCCATGCAGACTGTGTCCTCCCAGTTCAGGGTGAGCTTCCCTCCTGCATGCCAGTGTCTGTTGAAAAGTACTATCTTTTGAGAGGTGTGAATTAAGTGTGAATTATTTGTGAGAGCTCTATGGTTTGTAACCCTCACAGGAGAACTTGGGCAAGCTGATGACCAACCTGAGGAGCACCCACCCTCACTTTGTGCGTTGCCTGATCCCCAATGAGTCAAAGACTCCAGGTACGACACAGAGAGATTACAGATTAAGCCCATGATTAAACTACTAATCACTACTATCCTTATGTTATTGTACAGGTTTATTTAGGGGTTAAGATGCATTTTGTGTTTTCCAGGATTGATGGAGAACTTCCTGGTTATCCACCAGCTGAGGTGTAACGGTGTACTGGAAGGTATCAGGATCTGCAGAAAGGGCTTCCCTAGCAGAATCCTCTATGCTGACTTCAAGCAGAGGTAGAACACACACACACACACACACACACACACACACACACACACACACACACACACACACACACACACACACACACACACACACACACACACACACACACACACACACACACACACACACACACACACACACACACACACACACACACACACACACACACACACACACACACACACACACACACACACACACACACACACACAATAGTGCCCTTCCATGACAGAATTACTTTAGTTAAGTTAAGTTCATTACTTTATAGTTTCGTGGACAGTCCCCATTAATTAACAGCAGTACATGGAGCAGCTTTAGCCTCCATGGCTGATTTCCAGCTATAGTCCCAAGCAACAGCTTTCAAAGTAACATGTTTAACAATTCTCCCATACAGGTACAAAGTACTGAATGCCGGTGTCATCCCTGAGGGTCAGTTTATGGACAACAAGAAGGCATCTGAGAAGCTGCTCGGGTCCATTGATATTCCTCACGATGAGTACAAGTTTGGACACACTAAGGTCAGGAGATGTTGCCACATAACAGGACTGAAACATCAAAGAGATGCTATCAGGAACATTGGTGTCATTTCAGCCTACAGGTCCAAAATTCATAACTCAAGTTGTTGCAAACCGTCTCCCCGCAATCTGACTTGCTTAGTCAAACCATCTCCCTGCCTCCCTGACTTGTGTTAGGGTTAGGATTAGCCCTGACTTGTGTTAGGGTTAGGATTAGCCCTGACTTGTGTTAGGGTTAGGATTAGCCCTGACTTGCCTCGTCCGAATCTCAAACTTGCGACCTTTGGCTTGCCAACACACATGAAAGTAAAAGTACTGTCGCATTATAATATTTTCTTATTATTCTTACTATAGATTAGAGATGTACAAACTATTCATTGACCATCCGTATCAAAATGAGTAGTTTATAAAATACAGCCATAGACACGATGATCACATAGCACCTCTTTAATGTAAGATATCCATTCAAAACCATGTCTCTTCATTTCTCTTTACAACCAAGTGTTGGGGTGTTAAACCTCCCTTAACCCATTGGACATGCCTGTTTACCTGTGCTCAGGTGTTCTTCAAAGCTGGTCTTCTGGGTGTCTTGGAGGAGATGCGAGATGAGAAGTTGGCTACTCTGGTAACCATGACTCAGGCTCTTTGCCGTGCATACCTGATGAGGAGGGAGTTTGTGAAGATGATGGAGAGGAGGTATGGGATGGAAGATAATCTCTCTAGCACTACTTATTATATCATTGAGCCTTTCAAAAGCATAAAACTCACTACGCCACAATTGCCTTCCTCTTGTCAACCAGAGAGTCTGTCTACACCATCCAGTACAACATCCGCTCATTCATGAATGTCAAACATTGGCCATGGATGAAGGTCTACTACAAGATCAAGCCCCTGCTGCAGAGCGCTGAGACAGAGAAGGAGCTGGCCAACATGAAGGAGGACTTTGAGAAGTGCAAACTTGCTCTGGCTAAGGCAGAGGCCCGTAAGAAGGACCTGGAGGAGAAGATGGTATCACTCCTGCAGGAGAGGAATGACCTTGCCCTCCAAATTGCATCTGTGAGTGACCGGGCTCACAAGGACACACACACACATTCTCTCTCTCTCTCACACAACCATTTGTCCCCAAGTTTGCTTTTGTCATAGATTTGGATTGATTTGCTGTGTGCCCTTGGACTAGAATCAGTTTATATTTGAATACACATTGAGTTCTGAAGCCTTTTTCTTTTCTTCCCTCCTGAAACAAGGAAGGAGAGTGTCTGAACGACGCTGAGGAGAGGTGCGAGGGGCTCATCAAGAGCAAGATCCAGCTGGAGGCCAAACTCAAAGAGACGACCGAGAGGCTGGAGGATGAGGAGGAGATCAATGCTGAGTTGACAGCCAAGAAGAGGAAGCTGGAGGACGAGTGTTCTGAGCTGAAGAAAGACATCGATGACCTGGAGCTAACTCTGGCCAAAGTGGAGAAGGAGAAACACGCCACTGAAAACAAGGTCTCATAACACATACAAACTACAGTCTGATCAAACTGTCAAGGTCAAACAATCAATGAATCTGTGTCGTGTTGGTCCTGGAAAGAGAGAACATGATTTACAGGTGACAGTATATGCAATATAAACTGTTTCCCTTTGTGAGGTGAAATGACAAAAGACTTTCTCTGTTGTGGCTGGGTTCAGGTTAAGAACCTGACTGAGGAAATGGCGTCTCAGGATGAGTCTGTTGCAAAGCTCACCAAGGAGAAGAAAGCTCTCCAAGAGGCCCACCAGCAGACCCTGGACGACCTGCAGGCAGAGGAGGACAAAGTCAACACTCTGACCAAGGCTAAGACCAAGCTGGAACAGCAAGTGGACGATGTGAGTGGGCAATGCAAATAAAGCAGTGCTAGGGTAACACGACTGTAAATGAAGAGCAACGCTTATTGTTAAGTTAAAACTCACAAGAACATGAAACAGTCACTTACAAATGGCAATAAACGTTATCTCTCTCTACAAGCTAAGCATTATTAGATGGCTATTATAGTATGAAAGCTAAGGTTAATCATTTAGTTTGAGGCAATCATCATGAACCTGCACCCCAGTTTATGCTCTAAAAGGCTTTACTTTATTAATCTAGTGTACTTTATCAACAACATTGTGGTTTATTATTTAGATTTTGATGACAAATATGTGTGTCTATCGTCTAGCTTGAGGGTTCTCTGGAGCAAGAGAAGAAGCTCCGTATGGACCTAGAGAGAGCCAAGAGAAAGCTGGAGGGAGATCTGAAACTGGCCCAGGAGTCCATAATGGACCTGGAGAACGACAAGCAGCAGTCTGACGAGAAGATCAAGAAGTAAACACAAACAAATTGACTACAAAGTTGGATTTGATATTAATTGAACATTCATTTTTCTTTACATTGTTCCAATAGTCAGAATCAACATTGTGTTGAAACAAGCAACAACATGTTTCTATTGAATTCGAAAATAGACAAATCTGGACAGATGTCTTTGTGTAAACCAAAGTGAACACTATGATAGACTTCCGTTTCCACTTCCAAACTGCAGCCAATGTGTTTGTGTTCTTTAGGAAGGACTTCGAGACTGCCCAGCTCCTCAGCAAGATTGAGGATGAACAGTCTCTGGGAGCTCAGATGCAGAAGAAGATCAAGGAACTCCAGGTACAGAACAGGACCGTCAGATGGCTCAGTTGGCTGTATAGTGTCTAACCACACTACAGTTACCATGGTTACCATTAACACTACAGTAACCATGTTAAGGATCGCTATGAGAAACATTGATCAATTCATCCTCGTGTTAGCACTGGCCCGGTTTGCAATGGTTCAGTTTGTTCAAGCATGATGCTTAAACACCATAGAGTCCATTCTGTAAGTTAACTTGTAAGCTGCTTCTGGATGAACACATCTTAATGATAAAATAATCATTTGTGTATCCTTTGCTTTGACCATGTTGTTGATTTCAGCTCTCTGTTTGTGTTTCCCCATTGTAGGCCCGTATTGAGGAGCTGGAGGAGGAGATTGAGGCTGAGCGCGCTGCTAGGGCTAAGGTGGAGAAGCAGAGGGCCGATCTCTCCAGGGAACTTGAGGAGATCAGTGAGAGGCTGGAGGAGGCCGGAGGTGCTACCGCTTCTCAGATAGAGATGAACAAGAAGCGCGAGGCTGAGTTCCAGAAACTGAGACGCGACCTAGAGGAGTCCACCCTGCAGCACGAGGCCACAGCCTCCGCTCTGAGGAAGAAGCAGGCGGACAGCGTGGCAGAGCTCGGGGAGCAGATCGACAACCTGCAGCGCGTCAAGCAGAAGCTGGAGAAGGAGAAGAGCGAGTACAAGATGGAGATTGATGACCTCTCCAGCAACATGGAGGCGGTCGCCAAGTCTAAGGTCAGTAGCAATGTTTGTGCGGAGCAGTGTTTCTGGGGGTCAATTCTTATAAACGTGAAAAAGCACAAAGTACAAAGTCCAAAGCCTGGCACTCAATGCTCGGCACTAGATAATCATGTAAAGGAATAACGGTTTATGTTTCTCTACCAGGGCAACCTGGAGAAGATGTGCCGTACTCTTGAGGATTCGCTGAGCGAGATCAAGACTAAGAATGATGAGAATGTGCGCCAGGTCAATGACATGAGCGGACAGAGGGCAAGACTCCTGACTGAGAACGGTACCAATGATACTCCAGATACTGTCGAAGTTGATCTAGGACAAACTTACACATGCCATACCATACCCTTAAACAGTAGATTAGATTAGATTTAACTTTATTGTCATCGCAGAGTACATGTACTATATAACGAAATGCAGTGAGTGGGAGAAACACTTGACATACAAATTAGAATAGGGTCAGCCCTAACCCTAACCCAACAATGAACATTACAACACAACTTACTCCACCAACAACAATGAACGTTAACCATTAAAACTTGTCCATCAGCGAACAGAGACCCCATTAACAAGATGCTCTGTTCCCCACAGGTGAGTTTGGTCGCCAGCTTGAGGAGAAGGAGGCCCTGGTGTCCCAGCTGACCAGAGGCAAACAGGCCTTCACCCAGCAGATTGAGGAGCTGAAGAGACTCGTTGAGGAGGAGGTCAAGGTAAGGAACTCAAAATAGGCTCCACCAACCACAACATTTTGACTACAGCTTCAATTGCACTTTGACACATTCTCTCTGTCCTTCTCTCTGTCTTTCTCTCTCTCTCTCTGTCTTTATCATCATCATCTCTTCTATTTCTCTCCCTAGGCTAAGAACGCCCTGGCCCACGGTGTCCAGTCTGCACGCCATGACTGTGACCTCCTGAGGGAGCAGTTTGAGGAGGAGCAGGAGGCCAAGGCAGAGCTGCAACGTGGCATGTCCAAGGCCAACAGTGAGGTGGCTCAGTGGAGGACCAAGTATGAGACTGATGCCATCCAGCGCACTGAGGAGCTGGAGGAGTCCAAGTGAGTCACACACAATCGATTGTACCATTTACCTTCAATTAACTGTAAGAGCCAGATGTGCAGACATTCTCTGACACAATCCCTCAGAGGTGAAACTTTAAAATCCCTCATCTGTCTAACAGGAAGAAGCTGGCTCAGCGTCTGCAGGAGGCAGAGGAGACCATCGAGGCGACCAACTCAAAGTGTGCCTCTCTGGAGAAGACCAAGCAGAGGCTGCAGGGAGAGGTGGAGGACCTCATGGTTGACGTGGAGAGAGCCAATGCTCTCGCTGCCAACCTCGACAAGAAGCAGAGGAACTTTGACAAGGTGTGAAATAACAATATAAATCAAATCCTTGCTAGCAACATATCGGCCTAAATGTAACTGATTACAAAAGCCCCAAGCCCTCAATACAATAATGGACAGAGAAAGGCAAAATATTACATGGATTACATGAATCACATGGATTTCTCTAGGTCCTGGCAGAGTGGAAGCAGAAGTTTGAGGAGGGCCAGGCAGAGCTGGAAGGAGCTCAGAAGGAGTCTCGTTCTCTGAGCACGGAGATCTTCAAAATGAAGAACTCCTATGAGGAAGCTTTGGATCAGCTGGAGACTCTGAAGAGAGAGAACAAGAACCTGCAACGTGAGTCAAACAGCAGCAGTTGTATTTGGCTTGTGATTGGGTGTCTCATTTGATCAAGCTACATATGAGTGACCTTGTTCTTAAGAACAACGTAGACATCTTTTAATATACTTAGCTTTGACAGAACTGTACCTTTTTTTCTTATCATAATATAATATGAACAACAGTGTGTTCCAAAGACAATCTCCCTGTTCTGAAGGACTTCTGTGTTTCTGTTTGCAGAGGAGATCTCTGACCTGACTGAGCAGATCGGGGAGACTGGCAAGAGCATCCATGAGCTGGAGAAGGCCAAGAAGACTGTGGAGACAGAGAAGTGTGAGATCCAGACAGCCTTGGAGGAGGCTGAGGTAGAAACTCATGCAGTTTAATCCTGTTCATTTGTAGCATATACTCATTTTCATTCATTTACCCTTTACTGTCCATGTTAGTCTCATTTAGATAAAATATTTGGTTTAAGTAGGGTTAGGGTTAGGGTTACACACACACACACACACACATGCAGAAACACACACACACACACACGCATGCAGAAACACACACGCACACACACACACACGCACATGCACTCTCTCATATGTACACACACATGCACACACACACACACACACACACACACACCGTTACCCCATTACACCTCCCCTCCCCTGGTTGTTATGTATGTGTGTTATGTATGTTGGTGTGTTATGTATGTTGGTGTGTACACACACATGTGTGTGTGGGGGTCTGCTCCTCCTATACCTATATGTATTCCCACATTTGCATCACATACACTGGCAGGCCCCTAACCAGAGCAACCTTTAGTCCAAGAGTGGCAGTCCATAACTCTCCCCCACAACCAAAGTGTGAATACTGATTTGTTTTGTTCAGGGTACACTGGAGCACGAGGAGTCCAAGATTCTGCGTGTGCAGCTGGAGCTGAACCAGATCAAGGGTGAGGTGGACAGGAAGCTGGCGGAGAAAGATGAGGAGATGGAGCAGGTCAAGAGGAACAGCCAGAGGGTGACAGACTCCATGCAGAGCACCCTGGACTCAGAGGTGAGGAGCAGGAACGACGCCCTGAGGGTGAAGAAGAAGATGGAGGGAGACCTGAACGAGATGGAGGTCCAGCTGAGCCACTCCAACAGGCAGGCGGCCGAGGCCCAGAAACAGCTGAGGAACGTCCAGGGACAGCTCAAGGTAAGGGCCTTTTTTTTTATTTTTATTTTTTATAAATACACAAATAAATCAAAAAATAAATTCTTAAAAATAAAAAAAGGAGCAACATTGTCCATTGCAAGTCTGGTGAAAATGGAGAGAGGGATTTGTCTATTTGCCAATACCATAGAACACAGGAATAAAGTGAACTGGTGTTTAAAGTAATTGAAGGGGTATCAGGGAACACAAAGAAAGCATCCCTTACCCATCCTATCGTCCTACAACAACAAGTTGTAATACTCTATGTGTTTCTTCCCAGGATGCCCAGTTGCACCTTGATGATGCTGTTCGCGCAGCAGAAGATCTGAAGGAGCAGGCAGCCATGGTGGAGCGCAGGAACGGTCTGATGGTGGCTGAGATTGAGGAGCTCAGGGTTGCTCTGGAGCAGACAGAGAGAGGCCGCAAAGTGGCCGAGCAGGAGCTGGTGGACGCCAGCGAGCGCGTGGGACTTCTTCACTCCCAGGTATAGGTGATTCCTAGACAGTCTCATCTTACCCACAGTGTGACTTTTGTGTCTTTTCTTATTCAACTAAACATTGGGTTTCCTCATACAGAACACTAGCCTTCTGAACTCTAAGAAGAAGCTGGAGACTGACCTGGTTCAGGTGCAGGGAGAGGTGGACGACACAGTACAGGAGGCCAGAAACGCAGAGGAGAAGGCAAAGAAGGCAATCACTGATGTAAGTCCCCATATTCAAAACAATATAACTCAATAAACTGTATTTGTACCCAAGATAGATCCAAGAATCCTAGTTAGATAACAGTACAGCTTATTTACCAGCTTTGATCATGATAGCGATACAGTTGTCCTGCTCTATAGTCTAGTACGCACCTCTGGCCAAGTGCACCATCACACAAAGCGATTGCACAGAGCGAGAGAGCAATTGAATGCGAGATAGCGTTGGAGCAGGGTGAACCCCTCACCTTTTGGACCCGTAAAGACCTAAGGACACGAAAGGACAATTGTAGCTGGGCTGAGCACATTATCTGTGCCACATTGTGGATGAATTAAATGAATCGACACTCTACCATTTCAGGCGGCCATGATGGCAGAGGAGCTGAAGAAGGAGCAGGACACCAGCTCTCACCTGGAGAGGATGAAGAAGAACCTGGAGGTCACAGTCAAGGACCTGCAGCACCGTCTGGATGAGGCTGAGAACCTGGCGATGAAGGGCGGCAAGAAACAGCTCCAGAAACTGGAGTCCAGGGTGAGTGTGCAGAGCTCAGGGCATTCAATAAATTGTCTAGCCTTGAAGAATCGATCTTTACTTCTTTCCAATAATTCATGATTGATTTTTACATCTGTGTTCCCCCCATACAGGTGCGTGAGCTTGAGACTGAGGTGGAGGGCGAGCAGAGAAGGGGGGTAGACGCAGTGAAGGGTGTCCGCAAGTACGAGCGCAGAGTCAAGGAGCTCACTTACCAGGTAAGACTACCAGTAACACCTTCACACGGTCTGGCAGAGTCAGGCACCTGAATGCAATTGAAGTGTGGGCATTGACTTTCTTTAATCTTCTCCCACAGACTGAGGAGGACAAGAAGAATGTTGCCAGACTTCAGGACCTGGTAGACAAGCTGCAGCTTAAAGTGAAGACTTACAAGAGGCAGGCTGAGGAAGCGGTGAGTCATATCCTGATAGTCAAATATTATTACAGCATATACGATGTTGTACATAGTCAACATACATTACAACATTTGGTATCCATATATAGTTAAGTTTAATTTATAGTTTCTCACACATGGATATCGCAAGTAACTGTTGAAGTAATGTTCCTCATAGTGCATAGTGTTTACTTCTATATAACCATCATTATAGTAATATAATGTTCCCTTTTAATTTGGTTAATATGTTTTAACAACATTTGAAACATTGTGAATGTTATTGTCTCTGTGTCTCATTCTCTACCTGTTTTTAGGGTTAGGGTTAGTTATTGTCTCTCTGTGTCTCATTCTGTACCTGTCTTTCTCTCCCAGGAGGAACAAGCCAACACCCACATGGGTAAACTGCGTAAGGTTCAGCATGAGATGGAGGAGGCTGAGGAGCGCGCTGACATCGCTGAGTCCCAGGTCAACAAGCTCAGGGCTAAGAGCCGCGACTCTGGAAAGGTACAAAGCTGCTATCAAACCTGTACCTGACTCCTGTACAAATATGACCTCATCAACAACAGAAGTTCAGGTTCACTGTACATACAGACATCAACATTGACATTTACATTCACAACTGTCTTGGAGAAATGTGTCCTTCGGATAAACCTTATTTTTTGCATTGCACATTGCATTAGGGTCCTCCTGTTAAACCAAGCTGACACCAAAACTTGAACTGAAAGCTAAACCCAGAGACATACGTACAAGGTTATATCATGTATCCCTTATTTTCTTTCTCTCTTTTCACAGGGCAAAGAGGCTGAATAAACAAGACCATCGACTCTGGTGTACAGACTGTGAAAACATAAAATATGAATTTCACGGTGGAATTTTTTGCATTGATTAAAAACTTGAACGTTCATTTACTTTGTGACTTTGTGGATTCATTATACACACACACCAACCTGGTCTCACACGGAAGCCGTCAGTATTCGACGTCTGTCGTTCGTCTCCAAACGTCGAATTCCGACGAGAAAACGAGCTCTGAAAGCGCAGGGGTGCGCGAGATATGTGCGCCTGTCGGGCTGCACGCCACATTTTGAGATACAAGCGCTTCAACGTTCATTCATTTGGAACTGCGAGAATGAGTAACATTAGCTTGATTGCACTTGCATTAATAAAAGCGTTAATATATTTATTCTTTAAACAAACAAATCTGGGGGAGTGGTCGGAGTTAACGAGATATTGTTCCAATCCATTACCTGGCCATTCAAGTTTGCATTGCCTAGCGTGTAGGCCCGTGAGAAATTGAGAGCATATAAATCACTAGATGCCTACAACTACGCAATCTGTGGTCATGTACAGTACATCAAATATCATGACATAGATTCTAAATAAGAACAATATTCCATTTGCTTACAGATTCCGGGGTGGTGTTATTTGCCGATGTCCGTGTGAGTCGTCCGCGAATACATGCGTCTTCCTCTTTGCTGGATTATTTGTTCATTTGCTTTAATGAAATGCCAATAATTAAACAAGTCCTGAGCAGGGCGAACACAGGTGTAAACATTAGAACAGTCTATCTATTTCCTCTTCCGGTGCGTGCACGGCACGTGCTACCCCAGGCCACCCCCTGGACACGCCCATGGCTGCACTTGCATTAATTAGTTAGGCCACATCATTAGTTAGGCCACATCATTTTGAGATACAACCAACGGAGAACAGATTTTAATAGGCCACATTTTGAGATACAACCAACGGAGAACAGATTTTAATAGGCCACATTTTGAGATACAACCAACGGAGAACAGATTTTAATAACAACAGCAGAAACAATTGTCATCTTCACTGTTTTATTCGCTGTCAATAGGCCTATCAAACTAGGCTATTTTACAACCCGACGGCAGTGCGCTTCAACGTTCATTCATTTGGAACTGCGAGAATGAGTAACGTTAGCCCGATTGCACTTGCATTAATTATAGGCTACATTTTGAGACCGGTCGGATCTATTCATACAACAAGGGACACAGCACTTTCCCGTTTTCCCCATATTGTCAGGGTATTTGAGCCTCGGAAAAGCGCTATATAAATATAATTAATTTATCAAAGTGGGTGTGGCTTAGACAGTTAGGGGGAGTGGCTTGTATCAAAGTGGGTGTGGCCTGTCGGTGGGGCCGAGCCGAGTCGGAAAATATCTGAACCGTGTCTGTGGCACCTACGGTTGCGACGCTAAAGTCCTTTAACCTTTAATGTCACACTAGACTAGGCCCAAAAGCCTGAATTAAAGTGCTGGGGTACATTTGGGCCCAGGGAACGGGCTGCGAAAGAGTCACACTCACCAAACTTGACACACTCCTTCCCCTTCATGGGACATTGTACAATTTCAACTTTCACCCTCCTAGGCCATTCCCTAGAGGCCCTGCACGCGACGCGGCGGACAACTGTAGGGAGGTTCTAGTGCTTGATGTGAAGTGCCGTTTGGAATGAGACATCTTCTCACACGTACAGGCACACAACGAGTACAACATGTTGCATTTTCATGCCATTAGGCAACTTGCTTCCTAGCATAGCAGGTCCATTTGGACTTTGAAATACGTCCATGACTTTATATGGCCACTGTGTGTGTGTGTGGAGAAAAGGGTACGTTTGGGCCCAGGGAAGGGGCTGCGAAAGAGTCACACTCACCAAACTTTACACACTCCTTCCCCTTCATGGGACATTGTACCATGTCAACTTTCACCCTCCTAGGCCATTCACTAGAGGCCTTCATAGGTCTGTGCCCTTTGACTGAAAGGTGCTCCTGCTGGGGTACGTTTGGGCCCAGGGAACGGGCTGCGAAAGAGTCACACTCACCAAACTCTACACACTCCTTCCCCTTCATGGGACATTGTTAGATAAAATATACTATAATATAAGACATAAGAGTCAGGACTTTGTAAAAATATGGCAACCACATATAGATTTTATGGCAAGAAGGGCAGCTTCAGGTACTATTGTTTGATGGACAGTGTTTCTTGTAGGGATGCACGGTGATGTGAATTGCTGTTAATATCATAGCGCATCCCTAATGAATGTATTATTGTGTGTGTGTGTGTGTGTGTGTGTGTGTATGTAGGCATGTGTGTTTTGTCTTATTATTATAATATTTGTGTTGTGTTGTTGTTGGGCGTTGCCGCACAATGGTGGGTGGGGTGGGGGGTGGATACAAGGGGGCGGGGAAACAAGAAAAAATGTGTTCAATTATATTGTAAAAATGTTTGAATCTTTGAAAAAAAAAAAAAGAAGAAAAAAAAAGAAGAGGCGGCCCCAGGTCATCCAGGAGTTCCAGAGCCCCGCTCCTGACGGCCCCACGATCATGCTGCTGTCACTCAAAGCTGGCGGGGTGGGACTCAACCTGACAGCCGCCTCCTGTGTTTTCCTCATGGATCCAGCGTGGAACCCTGCAGCAGAGGACCAGTGTGTGGATCGCTGTCACCGCCTGGGCCAGAAGAGAGACGTCTTCATCACCAAGTTCATCGTGAAGGACTCTGTGGAGGAGAACATGGTGAAGATTCAGAGGCAGAAGCAGGATCTGGTGGACAAGGCTTTCGGCTCCAAGAACCCCACCGACAAGAAGGCGTCACGCATTAATGAAATAAAAGCCCTCATGGAGCTGTAGACGTCCCTACGTATGGGAACCTTGTTAAGAAATTCCCATTTTGAAGTTTAGTTTTGATACTGTTTGTTGTGGAATGTTCTCTCAGCACATAATATGACATATTATGTCCATCGTTACATTCCCACTCACCACACTGCCCTTGGTTAACAAGTCTCATGATACATTTACATTTTTGGGCATTTAACAGATGCCTTTATCCAAAGCGACTTTTCTTTTTTGGGATTGATGTGTGGTTTCATGTATGTGGGAATAAATGTTTTAAGTGACAAACCAAAAAAACAAAAACTAAAAAAATATATATATATTTACAAAATAAATACATATTTCTTCTAATTCTAATAGATGTGTTTTCATTATTGTTACCGCTGCTTCATAGGTCTGAATAACACTGACAGGCTTTATGTGTCCCTTGAACAGAGCTTGTATAGAAAAAGTATAGCATGCATCATAGGAAGGTGCCTGGGCGCCGCGCAATGATAATTTCCGTCGTTTTCAGTGAAAATAATTTTGTCACCTTTTTGGGCCATCACCAGTTTGCACCCCTGCATTCCCCAAAAAAATGATATAAATGAGCCATTGAATTGTTGCACTCACTCCAGCAATTCCCAGTTCCCGGTGTACCATTCTGTAAGTATTTTCTTCTTGGGGTAATAAAACACCTAATAATGTTCTTCCATGAAAATTCTCTCCATTGTCCAGAGCTAGAGGTGGTGGATTGTATTTTACATATGTTCAACCATTCTTCCTCAGTTAGGACTATGTTTGCTTCCTTCTCCCACTTATCCCTAACATATAAGGTGGAGTGATTCTTGGTGGACTGTATACTCTTCTGTATAATTCTTGACACCAGTTTCTTGTGGGTGTTGCCCTTATACGCATCAATAAAAATGTTGACGAGACTCATTTCAGAAACCTCATTATTCTTTATATTCTTATAGAAGTAGTAATGCCTCAGTTGTAAATACCTGTAGAAATCTTGTTTCTCTAGGTTGTGATTATCAATAAGATATTGAAAGGCCTGTATTGGATGAAATTAGGTAGGGATGTCCCGATCCCATTTTTTTTCACTACCGATACCTGGGCTTCAGGTATCTGTGATACCGATATCAATCCGATATTTGTATTTATTGTTTTACTCCTGAATAATAACAAATACTTCCCCAGTATAGTCCACAACATTTGGCTATTAAAGACTGCCAGCCTTTATTCAAGCAACAAAAACAGTACTCACTGAGTCTGTTACTCACTACTCAGTGACCAACTGGTTTCAAGTTAAAACAATTTAAACAGCAGAATCAAGGACCCCAATTGAAATAAGCCAGTGGCTTTCTTGGGTTTTTATCCTGTTAGTTGACCTTGTATGTAATATGTACTTTCATGTACCTACTTCTGCAAATCTTCTAATAAAGTTTTCAATCAATCAAAAGCAGCATTCAGCATTGTAGAAAAGTTCGTTTCTACAAAACGAACTTGGGAACGCCCCCTGCGTGACCTCATCAGAAACTGAATTACACTGCGCCAGCCCATTGGCTGGCCCAGGCGACGCTTGTGTCACGAGGGACGGGACCCTCCGCCTATATATGGAACGCCCGAGCTGGAGCTGACATAACTGTGCGGGTGGCTAGAGCTAATCAGTCCACAGCTACGAGCGACCACAACACACACACACACACACACACACACACACACTGTATGGAAAGTTTGAGCGGCAGTGACGGCCGCGCGCTGCACTTAGTATTTATTCTTGATTATTTTGAACGTCTCGCTCAGCCCGTCAGTGACGGTGCAGTGTGTGTTAGCCCGTCAGTGACGGTGCAGTGTGTGTTAGCCCGTCAGTGACGGTGCAGTGTGTGTGTGTGTTAGCCCGTCAGTGACGGTGCAGTGTGTGTGTGTTAGCCCGTCAGTGACGGTGATGAGCCGTGCTGTACGTTAACAAACACGTTTGTACAGCTGTTCCTTTGTGTCGACCTCCCTCTGTGCCTAGAGACTCTTACACTAACGTTACCACCAGGTGCTAGTTAGCTACGGTAGCTAACGTTACCACCAGGTGCTAGCCAGCTACGGTAGCTAACGTTACCACCAGGTGCTAGCTAACTAAGGTAGCTAATGTTACCACCAGGTGCTAGCCAGCTACGGTAGCTAACGTTACCACCAGGTGCTAGCTAGCTACGGTAGCTAATGTTACCACCAGGTGCTAGCTAGCTACGGTAGCTAACGTTACCACCAGGTGCTAGCTAGCTACGGTAGCTAACGTTACCACCAGGTGCTAGCTAGCTATGGTAGCTAACGTTACCACCAGGTGCTAGCAAGCTACGGTAGCTAATGTTACCACCAGGTGCTAGCTAGCTACGGTAGCTAACGTTACCACCAGGTGCTAGCTAGCTACGGTATCTAACGTTACCACCAGGTGCTAGCTAGCTACGGTATAGCAAAGAATACCTCTGTGTCATTGGCTGCTATAGGCATAAAAGGAGAGAAACTCATGGTGTGGCCCCCATCTTCCCCTGACCTCAACCCTATTGAGAACCTTTGGAGCATCCTCAAGCAAAATATATTTGAGGGTGGGAGGCAGTTCACATCAAAACAGCAGCTCTGGGAGGCTATTCTGGCATCCTGCAAGGAAATTCAAGCAGAAACTGTCCAAAAACTCACAAGTTCAATGGATGCAAGAATTGTGAAGGTGATATCAAAGAAGGGGTCCTATGTTAACATGTAACTTGACCTGTTAAGATGTTTTTGTTTGAAATAGCTTTTGATTTCAGTAAATATGACCTCCTAATATGACCTCCTAACCCTAACTTCATAAAATCACCATTTGTAGTTCTTTACAACCTATAAAATGTTTTGAAACTCTGTTGTGCATAATAATTTGGAACAGTGCATTTTGAGTTTTTTATTTAAAAAAAAAATACTGTTGTCATTGGGACATTGGTTTGTTCAATAAAATTTGAATTATACTCTAACGGTTGATGACTTGAAAATTATACTGATTGTCATTTGCATCGACTATTTAGGAAAATCTGAGAAAAATATAATTTGCATAATTTGGAACGAGGTGTATATGGATCTATATCTATCATATGGTATATGTATATATGCTCTATATATGGATCTATATTATCTATATGGATCGCAACAAGTGTCCAAAAAGTGTAGTTTGTTTTTCTTCTTTTGAGAGGTGATCTAATGAATCGACGCTTGAAACAGGTGGTTAATGACAGGTGGTTAATGACAGGTCGGTGCTGCAGGTCTGCGGAGTTTCCACTATGGCCGCCAGGGCTCTGCGCCAGTCACGTGACTGCAAACTATGAATAGGCGTGTTGCTCTTGAGACAGTGCTTTCAAATAGGTATCCTTACCTTTTCTTGGTTTCTTCTATTCTCCATCTTCTAGTTGTTTTATCCAACGTATGAAGCTATAAAAACAACGTGACATGTGAGATGTCTACCAAGTTGTGATCGATGACAAGACGCACCGTGGTTTTATAGTGGTACACTAATACGTCATAATATATTGTGCGTGATGTAGTCACAATCAACAAGTGGCCCGCCGAGTATTTTTTTTTTATCGTTGGAAAGCCTTATTAGTCACCTTTACAACAAGGTACAACTTGTAAGGATCATGCATTTGTGGAATGCGGCCCAAAAATATTTGCCAAAATCCCCTATATTCTTCTGTTGGTAGGCCTACCTATATAAACATAATCCGGATGGGATGGTGTCTATGTGAATATAAAACACTGTCTTTATTCCCCATGTTCATGGATGTACACAGTCCCACATCCCTACAGATTAGGGATTAAGGGCAGATGCTGTCTAAATTGTGGTGTAGTTGATGGGGAGAGATGCCTTATCATATACATTCCAGAAAATAAAGATATTATACATAGCACTCACGATTATCATCTCCCAAAAAAGTATAAAACATATAGAAGCACATGTGTCTGAAGGAATAGAATAAAGTGCTTTCCATTTTTTTTCCTTTTAGGGAGGAATATGTAAACCACTCTTATACACACACTAGTACACTCCTCATACTCTAGGTCCACACCTGCAACAGCTTCCAAATGCAAATGCCACACTTAGAGTCAACTCAGTCCTTTTACCTGCTTAACCGATAAAGAAATAAACAAGGAATAGCCCGCCATACCTGTCCATGAAACAGCTTTTGGTCCCTTGAAAAAGAGGGGGCTACATATTAAGGAGCTGTAATTCCTAAGTAAACAGCTAAAATAAATAAAATTCTGTCAGTGTCGAAATATATATGAACCTAACTGTGTGTGTATGTGTGTATATAGTATATAGATGTACAGTATATAGATATATATATATATATATATATATATATATATATATATATATATATATATATTACTATTTATTCTACTTTATCTTTCTAAATAAAATACATTTTATAACGTTTTAGAAAACATTGGCAAAGATGATGAAACAAATGACTTCCAGACACAGGTTTCAACATTTTATTTACCTTGAAATAATAAGTTTCTCATCCGAGAACACAATATTATCATAGCAGGCCTACTAAAGAATCAGTTTAAAAAGACCAAAGGACAAAATACTGCATAACAATACACACTTTTAAAGGGCATATTATAGGGTCAACATGGAAAATATGATTGAGAATTTGAAAATATTAGTTAGTTTGGTTGGTTGGATGGATGGATAGAATGTTGAATGTCCTCTCCTGATATCTAACCATTGGATTATTTTCTAGCCTTCAATCGTGCTATGATAGTTTGCTATCTTTAACTGATTTTAACTGATTTTGACCCACAAAAACTTGAATATTTCATAAACCATTCACCAAAACCTTCCACAAAGCAATAGCAACAAAATATGCAAACAAAACCAAAACTAAACCGGTCACATGTCGAAGTGTCCTCGGGCAAGACACGGAACCCCAAATTGCTCCCAATGAGCGGGCCATTGGTGTGTGATTGGGTGAATGAGAGGCTATTGTAAAGAGCTTTGGAATAAGGCACTTAATAAATCAGTCCATTTACAATAGTGTTGCTTGCTACAGCAAGCACACCAAATAAACAAACCCAACCTCCTCTTGGCAGAATCTATCTCTTCTATACCCCAAACAGACCTAAGTTCTGGGCCCTGGACAGTCTGGACGGATTGTATGGCAGCTGCTGGACTGAAAAAAATCAGGTGTAGTGCTGAGGCACAAACATGTACATCATCATCATCATATAATCATCTCAATGTATAATATGTGTTTTTAAGGGTTCGTAATATCAAAATTGACCTTGCTGTACTGTATAGCGGACACATAATGGACTGTACTCAATATAATTTCCAAGGCTAAACATGATTTCCACTACCACTGTACTAGACAACACTTCTAGAATCAACTGAGTTTCAACCATCAGTCATAATTATTATGAACAATTATGAACAATTATTGCCACTGTGACTGGAGGACACAGTAAAGGGTCAATAATGATTTGTTTCATGGTTGAAATTCAATTGATATCTATACTAGAAGTGTTGTGTTAGTACAATGGTAGTACAAATATGTTGTGTACAGTCCAGTTTACCAACTAACATGTCTGTAGAGAAGGACCAATTCATCTGCCCGATTTGTCTGGATCCATAGAAGGATCCGGTGACCACTGCCTGTGGACACAGCTACTGTATGGGCTGTATTAAGGACTGCTGGGATCAGGATGATCAGAAGCATGTGTACAGCTGCCCCCAGGGCAGACACATTAGATTAGATTAGATTCACTTCATTGTCATTACATAGTAGGCTACAAGAAAATGCAACGAAATGATTGTGCGTCTAACCAGAAGTGCAACAAATAGCAATTATATTGCAGTGATAAGTAGCAGTATTTACAGCAATCTATACAGTAAAGTGCAAATGGTAGCGTGATGTGCAATGACATACAATGGTGACTGGATGTATATGTGCAGTGGTATATTTAAGCAATAGCTCACGACAGGCCGTTATGATGGAAAAAAAGGATTGTAGTGTTCTTAGACATGCCCGGCGGCGGGTTTGTTATGGGAAGGCGTGTTCGGTGTGTACGTGACTTGACGTAGCGTGCGTAGTAGAGAGAGAGAGAGATAGTGTCCGTGCTGTATCGCGTCTGTGCTAAAGTCTAGATAAAGTTCCCTTTCCCCCATATAACCTTGACCCCTTTATAACCTTGAGTTCCTTGAAACACAGTAAAAGAAGATAGAAGACAAATGCTAGGCTATAACTTAATAACCATAATACCCCAGAAGTATTGTCGTACTGTCTGCCAGTCACATTTTCCCCCCACAGAAGACTGATAATTTACGCGTGAGACAAGGTTCTTAAGTGTGAACCAAATGTTGTGTTTTTTATTATATGTGTGTGTTTTTACTTTTGTTCTGATTTAAAGCTGTGTGGTCTCCCCTTATTTTGTGTACAGTGCCTTGAGCCTGGGCTGTTACATGCTCGCTTCGCGTCGGGCCGAACAACGCCGTGATATAATAAGCATATACTTTACATGAATATGTAACTATCTATCATACTATCTATCTTCTAACATACTTGACTCTGTCTAACCATCTATCTTTCCAACCTCATATCTATCTAACCTTTCAACTAAACAGACTAACTAGAAATGCCATTCTGCAATATTTCATAGATAAATAAGGTCTAGATTGGAAACGAGGACATACTGTAACAGAAGTCAACAACTTTCAAAGCGACTCATCTATTCAGCCTTTGTAAATTCACCCTATTAAGTCTAGAATATCACTGTTCTTTACTCTGATATCCATTTCGACCTCATTCAGAGCAGACATTGAATAGGTATATATAGAAAATGAATAGATAAACATGTAACAAGAGGACAGACAATGAAGATAGAAGTGTTAGTGTTCAATCATAACATGTTGGAGAACATGGGCTGTCAAGTTCTAACACTCTTATGTTATAGATTTAAAGATTTGTAAAATAATACCAAATGTGGCTGCAAGTACATCATTACAGTGCACTTAGCAGATGGGTAGCCCCACCATGTGTCAAAATTGCACAGCCTTACATCAAATGGTTAGAGTTTTCATACTAATAATGTGAATAATAGTACAATAATAATAAGTGCTCCAGATCATTATGAAGACACATTCATACCGCAGGGCGCCAGAGTAAAGAAGACTCTTATGCATTAGGCCCCAGAGTAAAGAAGACTCTTATGCATTAGGCCCCAGAGTAAAGAAGACTCTTATGCAGGGCGCCAGAGTAAAGAAGACTCTTATGCAGGGCGCCAGAGTAAAGAAGACTCTTATGCAGGGCGCCAGAGTAAAGAAGACTCTTATGCAGGGCGCCAGAGTAAAGAAGACTCTTATGCATTAGGCGCCAGAGTAAAGAAGACTCTTATGCAGGGCGCCAGAGTAAAGAAGACTCTATTTAATATCACTCACCATTTGTAGCAGCCTTTCTCTGCTGTCAGAGTAAAGTTGACGTGGACACGGTTTGAGCTGGGCAACAGTAACTTGGGAAAATTCAACTTCGTCGACTGACTCAAAGCAATACATGTTATACTAAAAATAAAGAGTTGACAACACTTTATAGTTTAACATTGTAAATATTGCCATTTATCTTTACACTATGTTTGAGTTCCCTCATTAAAATTTAAACGCCAGAATAATTGTGTTCCTTTGATACTGTGGTATCCTGTCTATCCAATGTGGATATCCTGTCTATCCAATGTGACGGGGTGTATCTTTGTATGAATCACTCTCAGCTGGATGGCTCACGTTCATTTATTCTGTAGAAAACATGTACAGTGCATCAATTTGTGGACACGGTTGCAGGGTCATCAGGCTAGATTCAAAGTAAAGTTGCTGACACGGCCAGGTCAGCTTCCCAGTATTACTGCTGATGTGGTGTTAACTTGCATTTCTCCTGATAAGAAACTGGATTTCCTCGATAAGGAGAATGCGATGTTGTTTGCCGGTGGAGTCCCGCCTTCTTCTAGAATTGACCCACCAGCTAGTTGTTTGAGAGCAAAAATGCCAAGTGAACAAAATTGTACGCGTTCCCTCGTTCGAAGCAGGTGCTACTACGAGGGCGCAATCCAAAAGACTAATTGTACCTCCTGTCTGTGGCTCTCCTCCTCAGTGCTGCTGTTGCCTTGGCGACCCGCCACCAGCAGACAGGCCGTAAACAGACACGCTAGAACGAGCAGTTTGTCTGTGGTTGTCATGACGACGGCGGCCTTGTTCTCTCTGTCAGTTACTGTTAGCTAGCTTAGCTTAGCCAGTAGCTACCAGGGTTATAATCTAGCTAGCGGCGACATAACATGACATGTCGTCCGTGTTCCACACTGTCAGCATTACAAACTGTCTGAATATCCGGTTAGACAATAAATAAATAAATATAAAAAATAAAATTCGATTATTGCCTCGATATCCTTGGCGATGTGCAGATTCTCCTCTGCCAGAATGGTCAGCAAGTCTTCCAGCGAGGACTGGTCTTCTCTCATAAAGGTGAGGGGAGCAACGCCACCCCCCCACGTACACGTAAAAATGCTGAAGACCTCAACTGATCCAGACAATCCTCCATTCTAGGAAGAGGAAAGGAGTCCGGAGGTCTAACCCAATAAAAACGCTGCCGGATGGGTGTTGCATCCCCAACATCCACATCATGCTCTATCAGAGGAGTACGTGACGAAGCATCTGAAAAAAAAGACGAACAACTTTTAATCAGACCGGCCATTTCCTCTCTCTTCGGACCATCCAAATGCCCCAACAACACATCTAAGTTATTGAGAGCCTCAGAGTTTTTCAAACGGCCACGCAAAATCCCCTCATCCGGAATCACTTCCTCATCCCCCACATATGCTGCCACCATATGAGATGAGATCACACCCTCAGTACATGTTAACAGAACCGGTCGAACCCCCTCTGCGGTTTCTTCAGGGCGTGTAGGACCCTCTGCTAAAGAAACATAGTAAGATTTCAAAAGATTAACATGACAGAGCCTAGTGGACTTCCTCCGTTCTGGAGCCGCTATCAAATAATTCTGTTCAGAGATTTTCTCCACCACAGTAAAAGGGCCAGTGTATTTTGCTTGGAATGGTGACCCAACCACAGCCGACAGAGCCAGTACTTGATCACATGCAGTGAACTGCCTCGGCTCTGCACGGCGATCATACAGGCGCTTCATTTTCACTTGGGCACTCTCCAAATTCCCTTTTTCCATTTCCAGTGTTGAATATAACCTATGTCTGAAACCATTGACATAACTCAACAGATTTTGGGGAGGTTGACGGGATTTCCACCCATCTGCCAGCCCCCCGGGTCGAACCCGTTGAACTCCGTCTTCTGTGCGTAAGACTTGAAGCCCTCCAGGATGATGGACTTGATGTGCATGTCTACGGTGTCCTTTGAGTGAATCTTGTCCTCCGTCCAGCCAGGTGCAGGTTATGGTTAGGTTGATACCAAATGTCATCCAAGTCGGTTTTTGTTATCATTCAAATCTGCTTTTGTGTCTTGGTAAAATAGGATGTAGATGTACTGCTGCAGCGTTCTGCAACTGTCATGACCTCAATGGGAACAGGTTCTTACGGTTACGGTTGGTTTGGGTGGTCGTGGGTGACTCGGTCTGCACGCATTGCCATGGAAACCCAAAGGCCACCCAAACCAACCGTAAGAGATCGGTTTGACATGTGTTTATTTACTGCGTTATAACATCTAAGTACAGTGTAACAACTACCGTTATTACTTGTTGCTACACTGCTGTAAGTACAGTGTAGCAAAGGAGTAATGACAATAGTATTATTACTCATGGTTACACCAGGCTAGGCTAAGTAGGCTATTTACCAAACACTGTCGATATCAACGTTCACTTTTCTTCTTGGGTGAAGATAAAAGGCTGGTGCGTCCCGAGGTAGGAGGGAGAGGTATTTTGCCAACGAAGAGACAGGGCAGAGAGGATCACCAGGCAGTTCATACATAAATCCCCTTGTGCTCTCTCTGTTCCTCGCCTGTGGGTCGTTGTGTTTTTTTGTGTGCTCATTGAATGTCAACGTTGCATACTTCACTCCGTTTTCGTCCGTTTTTATGGTGAATGACGAGGGTTTGAGCTGCCGATTCCCCTCGTTTCCCCTGCGCCCAAAGTGTAGCTGAATGTCAAACCACACTTTGTTGACGAGTCCTTCTGGGGTGTTAGGGTTTAGGATTCGCTTTATAGCATTGAAATCCGAGTCTGTAATGGACGAGTGATGTGCTGTTGTGTCGAGTCCCTTCTTCCTCAACATTTTGACAACGCCGGTGAACACATTGTTTGAAGTTGTGAACTCGGTGTCTTTGAGGAGGCACCAGGACAGACTGAGCGGTGGGTCGTTAATGTGTCGGTTGAGTCCAGCACGGAGACCAATGTAGCTGCTCAGTCCATATTGTTCGCCTTTACCGTTTCTAACAGTAGCATAACATTCTCTCAAAATGCCATTTAACTGCTGTTTTGACGCTGTCTGAAAGTCCACGACCACACCTTTACTCTGACACCAGTCTTCAAAGCACTTCACTACCCACTTGGTCTGCTTCACGGTGTTGTGTTCACTTAGGTCTTTCTCCAGTTGGTCCAGCTCTCCATCAGTTATCTCGGTAAGTCGCGGTTTATGTGTAACTTTACCTGGAGAGCACTCTAACCACTCCTCCATAGTTAGGCCACCCAGGAGGTCAAAATTCACCTGAAATGTTTCCATTTCCATATCTTTTACCTAGCTTCAGAAACGTTTGTTAGTCTGTAATGGATTGTAGTATGGTATGTGTTTGATATTTTGTAACGGATTTGGAACGCTGACAAGTGCTGTTGTCACAGCGCGCGGCTGTAGTGGACGCAGGCAGGGCACTCCGAAAACGTCTCGACACATTTTCAAACAGGCTTTATTTTGATAAACAGACCACATATTGGGAATCTACATGGTTACTTTGCGTAGGATTTTTTTTATTTTATTTTTTTAAGTTGATAAAAGTTCCTTGAGATTGAATTAAAAGTCTGTTATATTTGGAATGTTGACCGTGAAACAGGCGTATTCATTTCGAACTGTGATGAGGCTCTACTAATCGTATTGTTTTCATAATAATTATGTCTCTTATTTTGAGTGCCTAGAAATATGCCCAGTTTTGTGACATTGTAAAACATGAGATGCGAGAACAGATACCCCACAAGGACATTATTATCCAATCGGGTCGCACAAAAGTCATGGAGGCCCTCGTAACTCTGGGGTTTAGTCTGACATGTTTTTTTGCTGTGACATAAACAGGCGTATTAATTTCGAACTGTGATGAGGCTCTACTAATTGTAGCTGTGGTATACGCTCAATATACCACGGCTATGAACCAATCAGATTGCTTGATTTCACCCATCCGTTTTATAATGCCTCATATCAAGACTGCTGAGGAAAAGCGAATTATGCGGTGAATGACTTGTTTTGATGTTGGCAGGAATAATTAAGTGGCATGCAGTAAGCAGCAAGGTGTTCTTAGAAACAACTGATTTGTAAACCTGCTTTGATCAAGAAATTGGCAGTAGCAGCATTGTTTAGTTTGGACTAGCTAACTATGGCTTTGCGTGTGGAGGAAAACATTAGTTAGCTTCCAACACGGTAGCACCAAGCAGTGCAGCTTGTGAATTGCAAAACAAGTCTGAGGCAAAACGGGTGGGCACAGCAAAGGCATGGTCAGCTACTCACTTTGAGGCTGAAATAGATTGAGGTCACTCTCCAAAGCACAGTTGTTGAGGTCCCCAGCGTGGTGCAGATGTTCAGGTCCCAGTGTAGTGCAATCCAGAAAAATGTTTTGTTTGGAATCTGGCATCCTCTGTAACCATAGTAGCCAGGTTAGCATCCTGTGTAACCTTAAGGCCCCTGCCCACTGTGCGATGTTATGTCGGTGAACCCCTCACACTGCACGACTGAACGTTTCAGTCCTACCGTCTCCGACTTGATCAGACCTTACAGGTCCTGCACCCGGGTGTTGTTGGCGTTCACCCCGTTGATGAGGTACTTGTTCCTGCCCCCAATGACAACCTGTCTGGGGACGGTGATCTCATCGTGAGTCTCGAACCCCAGCGGACTCTGGCTCTTGTTGGAGTTGTCGAAGGTGATGGACACCTTTCTCCAGCAGACAATACAGAATGGTGAGGAGACTATTTATAGGCATCACAAACTGTAACACACTATTTCACTTTAATACCACTGGCTGTCTCATTTTCACAATCACGTAATGTTTTTTTGGAAGGAAACTGTTTATCAGGAAATGGACTATAGTGCCTTGACAACAACATTTAATGAGACGGAAATGATACACACATGTATGACACAGCATAGTTTTATTTGACTATGTTACATAGTATATGATACTCTATCTCAATATAACACCAAGTCCATTTTTCAACTTATAGTATATATAAGCATCTTTTGTCAAACCATAGCTCAGAAAAATACACAGGTAGGCCTGTAGGCAAACATGAAGAATTGCAAAAACAAGAATTGCAAAAACAACATTCTGTCACTGGGTGGTTCCTGTAAATCTTTAATTATAATGGCCGTTCTTGTACACCAGGTCCTGAAGGTTGGACGCCCGCACATGTGAGAGGTTGGTGAGGCCCATCAGGAAGCAGATGGAGTCCAGGATGTTGGACTTGCCGCTGCCGTTCAGGCCGGTGATCTCGTTGAGCAGCGGGTTGAACCCGTTGATCTCCGTCTTCTGTGCGTAAGAGTGCGCAGGTGGGCCTCTCCTGCAGGCCCACCTGCCTCTCCTCCAGGCCCACCAGCCTCTCCTGCAGGCCCACCAGCCTCTCCTCCAGGCCCACCAGCCTCTCCTCCAGGCCCACCAGCCTCTCCTCCAGGCTCGCCTGCCTCTCCTCCGGGCCCACCAGCCTCTCCTCCAGGCCCACCAGCCTCTCCTCCAGGCCCACCTGCCTCTCGTCCGGGCCCACCAGCCTCTCCTCCAGCCCCACCAGCCTCTCCTCCAGCCTTTCCTGCAGGCCCACCAGCCTCTCCTCCAGGCCCACCTGCCTCTCGTCCGGGCCCACCAGCCTCTCCTCCAGCCCCACCAGCCTCTCCTCCAGCCTCTCCTGCAGGCCCACCAGCCTCTCCTCCAGGTCCTCCAGCCTCTCCTGCAGGCCCACCAGCCTCTCCTCCAGGTCCATTAGCCTCTCCTGCAGGACCTCCAGCCTCTCCCCCAGGACTGTCGGCCTCAGGGCCAGGAGGGTTCTGCCCTCGCTGGGCTGCTCAGACTGGGTGGCGGCTGTGGTCCGCATGGCATCGTTTCTCTGCAGGGAGAAATCCAGGGTTCGAGTTATGTGGGAGCCAATGGGAGCTGAGCTGTAGATGTAGATGTAGATGTAGGTGTAGATATTATAGAGGAGGGGGGCCAGGACCGATCCCTGAGGGACGCCGTTCTTAAGGCGTCGAAGCCTGCTTAGCTGTCCGCGACCGGTGGTGAGGGTAAAGCTGCGGTTAGGGATGAGCTCCATGATCATTCTGACCATGTGCCTGTCCGGCAGCAGGCGGAGCAGCTTGCAGGAGAGGCCGCGATGCCATACGGTATCGTAGGCAGCCGTCAGGTCTATAAAGACCTTTTTTTGCCGAAAAGCAATCCTCGATGTCTTGAGTCATAAGGGTGACTTGATCTACGGTCGACCTCCCACGAACCCAACGGCTTGGACACCACCTGAAACAGAGGACCGGACACACCAGGCCACGCCTCCTTCGGGGGTTCAAACAAAGACAAGTTAGGAGCTCATTTCTTGAAGCTGTTAAGTGTTAAAACATGTGGTTATGTCCAAGGGACATGGAATTCATTTACTGACAAAAACATGTAGCCTTTGCACTACACATTTCAACACAAACTATTGCAAATGGAGGAAAAGAAACAGACCACTTAAATGAGGATATGGAGAAAAAAAACATTTGTTTGTGTGCAGTATCATACATGAGCATCAAACAGCTTTATACATGTTCACACCTGCAACTGCCAAGGCAGGCCTCAGTGGGCCTACTCTGTTCTAGTCTAGGTCCCACAGGGCTAGCTGCAGCATACAGACCCAACACAGCAGCTGCTGCCCAGGACCAGGTGAGCTACAATCCAGGTGTGTCACAACTGATAAAGCTACATTCCTCACACCGTCCACTAGCTACCTAATCAATAGGCATTGGAGAAGATCTAGGTTCTAACCCCTTAGATAGTCTGCTCCAATGCTTTTTTGGAATCACGTTTCTTACGATGAAAACGTAACCTGGACTTGGCCAGGATGCTGCCACTGATGCAGAAGCCGTCCTTCTTGTTGCAGATGTAGAAGGCAGAGATGGGCGGGTGGTGAGACACCTGCTCTGCGATGACAAATCGAGTTTCAAACCCTATTCTAAACCGTCTGATAAGAATAAGGACTCGTCCTCTGGCGTCTCCGGCGGAGGAGAGAAATCCGGTTTCCGAGTGCCTATCGCCACCTGCCAGCCGTTCACCCCACGGACCGGCAGCCCGAACTCCAGCACTTCTGCCTCTCCCATGCCTTCAGACGGGAAGTGTGGAGACAGGGATGACAACAAGAAAGACTCTGATTGTAATAAAAATAATGTCACAACGGACGGACATAGTACCACTAACAGCCACAGCAGGATAACATTTTCAACTGTCAACACACTCTTGTTTAAATGTCTAAACTACCTTCATCCTGTCTTATCGCAGGGATCATCTGAGCCATTTTTGTAACGCTTGACAGCGGTTTCATAGTGACATCAACAAACTGTATAGTTACATTTGTACAGGATCCAAAATAACCTCAAATGGCTGTGTTCCATCTACAGAATCAGAACTCATTCCACCTTGGTCTTCCTCTTGGAGCTCCTGCAGCACAGCAGGCTGCAGATCGAGACCGAGGCCCAGAGAAGGCCCCCGCCGAGGGCAAGGAGCAGCGCTGACACGTCCAGGCTGTGGTAGGAGTACCAGGGCAGGCTGTAGGCCTCAGTGCGCAGGTGGGCTGCTCCTTTGTTTCTCATAACGTACTCGATCCAGAAGGTGGCGCTCGCCAATGGGGACAGGGGATGGTCACGATGCAGGCGGGAGAGCCTCTGCATACTGAGGTGGTAGGAGGGCTTCTCCAGGACATCCCTCAGGGCCCCCACGAAGCCCTCTGTGGTGAGAGTGGCTGCCTCCAGCACCCGGGCTGCCCCCCTCACTTGCAGCCGGAGGACGTTGTCAAACTGGTCGAAGATGAGCGGGAGGCCCAGCACAGGGACCCCATGGTAGATGGCCTCATACAGGCCGTTGGTGCCTCCGTGGGCCACAAAGGCTCGGGTCTTGGGGTGTCCCAGGAGGTCGTTCTGGGGGAGCCAGTCCAGCAGCAGGGTGTTGTTCCCCAGTGAGGAAGGCCTCTGGCCCAGGTACCTCCACACCACCCTCTGGGGCAGCTGAGAGAAGGCTGCAGCGATGGCCTCAGTCATCTCCCTGGGCAGAGTGGACACCAGCGTCCCCAGGGACATGACCACCACCCCATGCTCCCCAGAGCCCTCCATGAAGGCCTCCAGTTCAGCAGGGAGAGGTTGGGCTGGGCGGCACTGGAACCCCCCAATGTAGACCACGTTAGGCATGGTAGGACGCGGGAACTCAAAGACAAAGTCCACGCGCATCAGCCAGACGTCAGCCGAGCGCTGCATGGAGAGCAGGTCGGCGCCGACTGGGAAGTGGCGCTGGAGCAGGTCGGCGTAGAGCGGCAGGATGACCAGGTGCTCCTGGAGGAGGCTGGCCATGTAGCGTAGGAGGTTCTCCGTCCTCTGCAGGAAGTCCATCCGGTCGTGGAACAGGGAGTTGTACATGGGCACGTAGGAGGGCGGCGTGGGGGCGATGGTCATGTGAGCTTCGCCCGCGTTGAGCCAGCGTACGTTATAGACCATGGGCAGGCCCAGATACTGGGCGAGGAGGACCCCTGCGGGGAAAGCAGGGTCAGTGAGCATCACGTCAAAGTCAGAGGCTTTCAGTTTGGCCACGAGGGAGGACTCCTCCAGAATGGCAGAGATCGAATTACCGCGGCTGCTGGCACCAGACTTGCCCTCCAATGGATCCTCGTTAAAGGATTTAAAGTGTACTCATTCCAATTACAGGGCCTCGAAAGAGTCCTGTATTGTTATTTTTCGTCACTACCTCCCCGAGTCGGGAGTGGGTAATTTGCGCGCCTGCTGCCTTCCTTGGATGTGGTAGCCGTTTCTCAGGCTCCCTCTCCGGAATCGAACCCTGATTCCCCGTTACCCGTGGTCACCATGGTAGGCACAGAAAGTACCATCGAAAGTTGATAGGGCAGACATTCGAATGAGACGTCACCGCCACGGAGGGCGCGCGATCGGCTCGAGGTTATCTAGAGTCGCCAAAGCGGCCGGGGCACCCGGGGGCACCCCGCATGGGTTTTGGGTCTGATAAATGCACGCATCCCCGGAGGTCAGCGCTCGTTTGCATGTATTAGCTCTAGAATTGCCACAGTTATCCAAGTAACGTTGGAGCGATCAAATGAACCATAACTGATTTAATGAGCCATTCGCAGTTTCACTGTACCGGCCGTGTGTACTTAGACTTGCATGGCTTAATCTGTCTGTGGGTTGAGCCAGCAGCAGCGGAAGGTCTCCCCTAGGATAGGGTTGTACGGCAAAGGTTTCTGTTGATTTGTGAACTCTGGCTTCCTAACAGACATGACCGTCTCCTCAAAGAAGACTAAAAAGGTACGGTGGTTTCGTTTTTTCTCTCCTTTTTTCAGATTCAAAGTCAAATGACAAACTGCTTCACATATCCACACAGAAATCCAAAAAACTACAGTCGTAAAAACATCAGTAGTATAAAGGTAGTAATGTATAAAGGTAGTAATGTATAAAGGTAGTAATGTAACATCAGTAGTATAAAGGTAGTAATGTATAAAGGTAGTAATGTAACATCAGTGGTATAAAGGTAGTAATGTAACATCAGTAGTATAAAGGTAGTAATGTATAAAGGTAGTAATGTATAAAGGTAGTAATGTAACATCAGTAGTATAAAGGTAGTAATGTATAAAGGTAGTAATGTAACATCAGTGGTATAAAGGTAGTAATGTATAAAGGTAGTAATGTAACATCAGTAGTATAAAGGTAGTAATGTATAAAGGTAGTAATGTAACATCAGTGGTATAAAGGTAGTAATGTAACATCAGTAGTATAAAGGTAGTAATGAAACATTTTTACAGAAAAATCTAATTCTTACTGAGGAAAAAGTTTGGCTGAAATAACCTCAATTACACGTTTCCTATAACTGTCTAGTAGTCTCTGACATTGACTGGGAGAACGTTTTTCCCACACCTCAATTCAGAATTCTTTCAGCTGTGTCATGTTTGAGGGGTTTCCTGCAGCACAGCCTGTTTCAAACCACTCCACAGCATCTCAATAGGATTAAGATCCAGGCTTTCACTTGGCATTTCTTTCTTTTGAGCCATTCCTTGGTGGATTTACTGGAATGCTTTGGGTCATTGTCATGTTACATGGTCAGCGTCAGAGTAGAATCATTTTACTGTGTCCGCTGTGGTGAGTTTCACTTATTAGAAACACAGCACGAGTGTACGATTAATGTCGAGGCAACACATAAACACACACACACACACACACACACACACACACACACACACCAGTTATACTATAAAGCGACATAGATGAATAGCATTGAGAAACCAAAACACTGGTGTGTTATTCAGGATGATGTGTCACACCAGTCCGGTTGTGAAAAAGCCCCTAACCTACAGTGTTACACTGTACTGTATCATACAGGCAATCCTCCAGAGGCCTCTGCATGGGCATATTTTTAACACATTAGCTAGTGTTTTGAATGTTCTTAAGTTACAGCTGCTGCTTCACGCCAAATAAGAGTAGTCAGAGATGAACACAAGTTGACACTGATGACAGCACTCCATATTAGATTTTGGGTAACTGCCAGATATGTGGTTGCTAAACAAACTGTCAGCAGAGGGGCATGGTTTTCATCAAAGCAAGACATAACCACATATTTTCTGGGCAATATTTCATGAACGCGTCATGTTCCCCACACAGCGAATTGAATAATTTGTCCATTATATAAATTTCCTGTCTCAGCGAATGTCCTGTCATTGTTAATCACACTAAATAGCATAATCACTTCTGCCAATTCTGCCCATCAGAAGTACGCGCAACAGACACACACACACAGACACACACACACACACACACACACACACGCATATTTGCAATTCAAGCAGACTGTTCAAGCAGCTGTCAGCTGTCTCTGTCCTGTGTGTCTACCCAAAATGTAACCAGCTATGCTATCAAAAAGTTAGCAATTCAACAGTGCAGGTGGCGGTTTGAGGACCTTGACCTCGACCTTGACCTTGAGGAGTGAGCTCTACCATCTCAACACGGTTACACTCACTCCATCACAGCAAACCCAGCTGTTGAGCTGAGCCCAACTGCATATGTTGGTAATGGCTCCAATAAAACAGAGGTCAAGTTGTCAACAGCAGACATTCTCTCTGTTCCACAGTCTGTGGTGTCAGTAAATCTAAAAATATCATTCATAAAAAAGGATTGTTTGACTCAGGGCTGAGCCCTAAATGGCTATAGTCCATGATGCACAGCAGAAGCAGATCTGCTTTGATCTCTATGCGGATCATATAGCACTCACAAATGACCCACGTCTGTGCTGTGATGCATAGATGTATTTCTGACTCCTCAGTGTCTGAACATGGCCATATTCAGCCCTCCATACTCAGATGAAAACATATACTGTAATGTGCTGCTGAGATCAGGTCTAGGGCAGCACATACTAACTCTGACCATGTTAGTTGACCCTGGTATGTGGCTTGGAAAATAAGACCTGAATGAGCCTCCCTAAGGTTGTTCAAAGGACTTCCTTAGTGGAGCCCTGCCACTGCATGTGACATTTCACCATCCCAAATTAGAGTCTTTACTGTGGAGACATTTCAGCAGATTAAATCAGGCTACACAAAATGCTGATGTGAGCCAACAGATGAGGCCTCTCATACTGTTGGTGTTAACTCTTGGCTTTTAAAGCACCCTTAAAAATATTTAGAATCTAATGAAATACTTCAAATATACTCAATGACAGTTTAATTTGCTCATATCACAGTCAGTCTGTGTCCAGGCGGTCAGCCCTTGGCCCTCCTCCTCTGGCGTTCGTCACCCATCTCCTGCATTCTCCTCTCCAGCAGACTCTCCTCCACGCTCAGCAGACTCTCCTCCAGGCCCACCAGCCTCTCCTCCAGGCCCACCAGCCTCTCCTCCAGGCCCACCAGCCTCTCCTCCACGCTCAGCAGACTCTCCTCCAGGCCCACCAGCCTCTCCTCCAGGCCCACCAGCCTCTCCTCCGGGCCCATCAGCCTCTCCTCCAGGCCCACCAGCCTCTCCTGCAGGCCCACCAGCCGCTCCTCCAGGCCCACCAGCCTCTCCTCCAGGCCCACCAGCCGCTCCTGCAGGCCCACCAGCCACTCCTGCAGGCCCACCAGCCTCTCCTCCAGGCCCACCAGCCTCTCCTCCACGCTCAGCAGACTCTCCTGCAGGCTCTCCAGATGACTCTCCGTTGCCAATTTGTGTACTGCAATTTCTCCAACATTTATTTGAGTGTGTTGGGCCCATTTTAGCCACTGTTTCTGGGGTTCTAAAGAGTCTCATAACCACTTTCCATTTGAATTCTCTCCATGTATTTGAATTGGTCACTAAATGTGCTTCAGTGCATATTTCCTCCCATATGTCCTGTGATATGTCAGTGTTCATTTCAGTTTCCCATCTCTCTTTCCTCTGTAGTGTATTATTCAAATCCATGGATAGAAACCTTTGGTAAAGGTCACCTATAATTTTCTTATTCTCGTTTCCTTTTTGCAGCTTTATCAAGAACTCTTCGATTTCAGTGGGCTCCAAGACTTTATTCCATTCTCTATGTTTCGTTAGGAAGCTTCTTAATTGTAGATATCTGAAAAAGTCTGTGTTAGGGAGCCTAAATTCCTCTCTTAACTGTTCAAATGATTTAAGGCTACCGTCTTTATGGAGTTGGTGTAAGTTAGTAAGTCCATGATCCGACCAATTTCTAAACCCTATATCTGTATTGGAGGGTTCGACATTTTTCATAAGACCAATATTGGATAATGCTGAGATTGCTTTAGGTAAGCCAAATGAGAGTTTTATTTTCCTCCAAATCTTTAGTGTGACTCTGGTCCATTCACCTAGTTGAGTTTCCTTTAGAGGGACATCTATGAAAGGCAAGGTCTGTAAGGGCATCGAACATAAACTTTTTTCAATGTTGAGCCATCGTGTATATGAAGAGTCTTGGATCCATGCTGTTAGAGGCTTTAGCTGGGCCGCCCAGAAGTAGTATCTTAGGTTTGGGAGTTTCAGCCCACCATATGGTTTAGATCAGGGGTGCTCACACTTTTTGGAACCAAGATCTACTTTTCAAGTAGCCAGTCTGCCAAGATCTACTAGTCTAGTTTCAACATCGCAAACGTACATGCACGTACTACAAACACACACACACACACACACACACACACACACACACACACACAGTTCCCAGCCTGCATAGTAAACTCACAATACACTTTCCCTCTCTCTGTCACACAGCCACAGGAGAAGACCATCACAAACCCTCCCTCTTTGCTATTCTCGCTCACACACACACACACACACACACACACACACACACACACACACACACACACATTTGCCAGTCTGCATAGGGAGCCATAGCACAAACCCTCCCTCTCTCTCCCCCTCTCTCTCCCTCTCTCTCTCACTCTCTTACACACACACACTCACTTTCTCTCACTCACACACTGACAGCCAGTCTGCAGTACCATAGCCAACTACTGATCCAACAAACAGAAAAGTAAACCAGATACAAAACAGGTAGTTAACTAGTTTGAAAGGAGGAAATAAATGCATTTCTCTACCTTAGTGGGAGACCTGGCACTGGGAGGAGGCAGCTAGTTTCTAATAGTCAGGGCTGTAGGAGCTGGTTGCAAGGTGTCATCAGCCACTGTGGATCTGTCATCGAAAAGGCAATCTGCAGCCTCGAGAAACTTTTTTCACAATTTCGCCGTCTTTGAATGACTTCTTGTGTTTAACAAGAACGTGACTGACGCGATAAGAAGCTATCGTTGCAGCCGTACGTTTTCGCTCTTTTGCCACATTTCCCTTCTTCGAAATAGCCATCGTAGATCTGCAGATCAGACAGACGCACTTCCAATATCACATCGTGTAAAAAAAGTCTGGATGGAAGTTATACGTTATTGGTTTCTTACTTGGTCCAGCTTCCCCACTCATTTGTATAGCCTTTATTTAGTATTATATAGTAAATAGTAGAAATTGGAAGGCTAACTAGGTAATTAGTCTCGCCGGTATTTTGTATTTTGTAGTTGGTGCTGTTGACTGCGCATGCGTGGTGAACCGCGTGTTAGGTGTAGGTGAAAAGATCAGATCTCAGACTGGCTTACCTGTACGTCAATCAAGTGTTCAATGCCATGCGATCTACCCATACTACCTTTGCGATCCGACGTATTGGGCACCCCTGATGTACATGAATGAAGAGTGGGCAAAAAAGAGAAGGAACAGAAACCAATGACAGAATTAAGCCATTGATAGAATTAAAGAGACAGAATCATATCGGATAGTTTATGGGGGAGAGGAGGGGCTGGGGGTGTTGTGGGGTGGTGCCACCAAAAGGACACATTGTCCTTCAAACTGTTGGGTGAGGGATTGAGATAAGGGGGGGGGGGGGGGGTCTGGGTGCTTCCAGAGGGGGGGGAGGTTGGAGGGGGGTGGGGTTGGGAGAATCACAGTGGCCCTTGCCGGGCCTCGTATTTGGCCACAATGTTCTTGGTGCGACCCAGCTCCTTCCACAAGTCTGCCACCTCCATGCGCAGCGCCGAGTTCTAGGTGAACAGCTTTCAAAGGTGGGTGAATTACATGAGTCTTTCAGCGTACAGAATGTACAGTCAGACACGGCATATCCTCTGGTTGACAGCTCAGCTAGCCATGTTCATGTTTGTACAATGAATTGCGCATTGTTAGCGGTACTCTCTTCATGTGTGGTGGCAATGTAGATAACTGTAACTGATCTCAAATCAGTAACATTCCTGTCATCAATAGATGAATTGTTGTTCAATTGAAAGAAGCAAGCGCCTAGCTTTACTGGAAGGTTTCCTCTTCACCAGGAAATGCAGCAGCTAGCTGGCATACATATTGATACACTTTCACCAGTGAAAGTAGCCATAATGATCATATTATAGCATGTTTCTTTTATGAGAGACCAGAGACACATGGTGTGCGAGAGGAACAACCAAATGTCCTTTCCTCCTGCCAATTAGCTTAACAATGTCTTTTTCCTAAGGATCTTTCCTAAGGGAACACCAGGGCGGCGTGCTGCAATATTGCAGAATAGGAAGAGCAGTGTCATTATGTTGGAGTGTATTCATGTGCATCATCCATTACATTTGTACAGGTTTTGGGGCCAGTGGCCCCAATGAATATGATGACATATCAGCATCCCTCTCCATCACTAGGGAAAACATCCCACTTACCGGCTGAACTAGTATCTCACTGGGACTGTTTATTTCAAGTTGTGCTTAAAATATATTTTTTCCTGACAAATATGTCAGATGTTTTGTCATGAATTGTTTTCCTGAACTTGCTTGCTTGTGAAAGCTCTCCTGGTTGGGGAAAAGGCTACGCTCAGCTCACTGCTTTTGAACTAACCCAGTTAGCGGTGACAGAGGATGGTCCTACCTGCCCCAGTAACACTGACTCTCATTGTATGTTTCAGGTTTATGAACAGGCGGGCTACTGCTAACTGCCGCTACCAGCCTACCCGCTATGAGCATGCTGCTAACTGCTACACTCATGCGGTGAGGAGGGTCCGATGGTTCATGTCCACAGCATCTTTATTTCTCAAACCGAGACCTTAAATGGAGAGCTTTTACTGTTCTATCTGTATGTGAATAGCGCTGAGATTGGCTAATGTCGCTCCGTCCTCTTTCTCTGTCTGTGCAGCTCCTCATCGTGCCAGCGTTTGTGGGCATGGCACTGCTGTACCGGCTCTCAGACGACCGCTGGGAGAAGATCGCAGCCTGGGTGTACGGCATGGGCCTGTGTGCCCTCTTCCTGGTCTCCACTGTGTTTCACATCATCACCTGGAAGAAGAGCCACATGAGGTGAGGAGGAGTTATATTACACGCCACGCCACACCACACCACTGTGGACTCTGAGGATTGTGCGTTGTAAGGGCTCTATGGTATACCATGGCTTGAATTCATCACTACTCTAACACACCCTCAATACTTATGATCCAGGAATCCAAGGCATTGTCTGGAGGGCAGCCGTTTTAAAGTCTCAGGAAGGCAGTGGCAACACTACTTACCCACCAAATACACATTGAATACAAAATACACAATACACACACCAAAGACACAACATCACATTTGTTGGAAGTTGGAAGAAGTTGAAAAAAAAAACGGCTTTGCATTTTTGTTTTGATTTCAGGTCCGTGGAGCACTGCTTCCATATGTGTGACAGAGTAGTCATCTACTTCTTCATTGCCGCTTCCTACATACCTTGGTACGGTACAAGCAGTTGATGTATTTTCATGTGAGTGTGTTCTGTGTACAATCTGTTTCCGTTAGGGTTTGAATGAACCCATGAGGCTAAATGTTGTCTTCTTCATGTCAGGTTGAATCTGCGTGAGCTTGGCCCACTCGCAGCTCACATGCGCTGGTTTGTCTGGCTGATGGCTGTGGCAGGAACCGTATATGTTTTCAAGTACCATGAGAAGTGAGTTAAATAATCTTTTGCATTTGAGTTTATTCTACAGTATAATATGTACAGTATGCTAGATGAATGATATTATAGCATACCAATTCAGTTGAGTATAATTTCAAGTTCTTGTGATTAAGTAGTCAGAGCGGTTTGAAATGCATCTCTAAGTGGAATATTCTGTGTGTGTCTGTGTGTGTGTTTTTTGTCATAGGTACAAAGTCGTTGAGCTCGCCTTCTATTTGATGATGGGTTTTTTCCCTGCGTCCGTTATGACATCAATGGTAACGTACTCAATTTGACATAGTGTGTCTCTACTGAGTATAATCCTCTCACTCCCCACCCACATTCACAGCCTCAGACACGGTCAGGCTTACATTTGCTTTTGTTTGTTTCCTTGGACACCAGCATGTTAAAACTGTCCAGCAGATACACATGGCCAACTTTGTACATCTTGAAATAGGCCTAATACTATAAGGAAATGATATGGTCCTGACTGTATATTGTTTTTACCTGTTCCACTTTTTTATGCTGTGTCATCTTTTGGAGAAAAAATTTTTTAGCTTCCAAATGTCATTGCATAGCATCATGTGGGTGGACTTGGTGTACTTTAATCCTCCAGAGAATTAGTAACCTCCTCTGTGACCCAAAGTGCACTTCAGCTGTGCAATCTCTGTTGCCCCCTTGTGGTTGTAATGTGGAGTCCAATGGTTATTTGAGGCACACAATGGGTGTACATTGATGTACTATGTATTTATGTCCCTTCGTTTCTCTCTCTCTCTCCTTTTTTCTCTCTCTGTAGAACAACACGGAGGGACTTCACGAGTTGGCCTGTGGGGGACTCATCTATTGCCTGGGTGTATTTTTCTTCAAATCGGATGGGGTCATCCCGTTTGCTCATGCCATCTGGCATGTGTTTGTGGCTCTGGCTGCTGCCGTGCACTACTACGCCATCTGGAAATACCTCTACAGGAGTCCTCCGGCTGACGCCATCCGTGATGCCTGAGGCCTGCAGCGTGAAGCCACCCTCAAGACATGGTGCCCCATGGAGATTAAACAATTCACTTCTCCAAGATAAGATCTTTGTTGAAAAAATCAATAAAGCCATAAAAGAATACATAGAGATAAATGACAATGGAGATACTAATCCAACTATTATATGGGAGGGCCTTAAAGCGGTACTACGAGGACAGATAATATCATATTGTGCATGGAAGAAAAGACAAACACAACAAAAACAGAAAATACTTGAACAACAAATACAACACTTGGAAGACAAATTAAAAAATACAAATGAAATAATAGTAAAAAATGAATTAAAAAAGAAGTATAAGGAGTTGGATAAAATCCGTACAGAGGAAGTGGAGAAATTAATGACATACACCAAACAGAAATATTACGATGGAGGACCTAAGTCTTTAAAACTCCTAGCATATCGACTTAAGACACAGACTAAAAAAGCACACATTTCGAAATTGAAGACTGTAGAAGGCTCTGGAACAATAACGGAAAAGGATAAAATAGCTGAAGAATTCGTAAAATATTATGAGAACCTTTATAAAAACACAGGAAACATTGACCTGGGACTAATGAAAGACTTCTTACATAAGTTAAACTTAAAGCAAGTAACAAGATCAAAAAATGAACAGCTCATTAAGGACATCACAGTAAATGAAATACAACAACAAATAAATAATCTTAAAATGGGGAAAACACCAGGTGATGATGGATATACTAATGAATTTTATAAAACTTTTCAAAAACAATTGATACCACTACTATTACAAGCATATAAGTTTGTATTACAAACGGGAAATTGGGCAACTACTTGGAACTCATCTATAATAACGGTTATACATAAAGAAGGTAAGGACGCTACTGAATGTTCGTCTTACAGGCCAATATCACTACTGAATACGGACCATAAAATAGTAACAGCCATTATTGCCAATAGGTTAAAGGACATCGTGCCAGATATAATAGACAGCGACCAATGTGGTTTTATACCAGGTAGGCTGTTGTCAGATAATATAAGGAGGACGTTAAATATAATGGACTACGCACAAAACAATGGTGCAAACCTTCTACTCTTAACACTGGATGCAGAAAAAGCATTTGACAGAGTGCTATGGCCATTCATGTTTGAAATTGTAAGAAGCTTTGGATTTCATGAGAATTTTAATAAATGGCTTCAAGGAATGTATAAAAATCCAGTGTCAAGAGTAAAAGTAAATGGCACAATATCCAGAAGATTTCCAATCTATAAAGGTACAAGACAAGGAGACCCACTCTCAGCAGTTATATTTGCTATATGCATGGAAGGACTAGCAGAAAGTATAAGGAAAAATAATACCATCAAAGGCATAACGATAAAAGAGGAACAGCACAAACTGGCATTATATGCAGATGACGTGGTTGTTTATTTAACATCACCAGCCCAATCCTTACCAAGCCTAATGGAAGCAATTACAGAATATAGTAAACACTCTGGTTATAAACTAAATGAAAGTAAGTGTGAAGTATTAACAATTGGAGAACAGATAGATTCGGAAATTAAGGAAAAATACAAGTTGAAATGGGATGCAAAGAAAATCAAATATTTAGGAATCTACCTCACTGGAGATATAACAACATTATACACCGACAATTATCAAGCCCTTGAAAATAAAATACGAGAAGATCTTAATAGATGGAAGATAACACCTGAATCCTTAATGAGTAGAGTAGAAAGCGTCAAAATGATGATCCTCCCACAGTTTCTGTTTTTATTTCAAACATTACCAGTTCCCATTCCACAGCGTAGCTTCAAAAAATGGAATACAATGCTCTCAAATTTCATTTGGAACTACAAAAGTAAACGGAAAAAACTTAGTATACTAACTCAAACCAGAGAAAAAGGAGGGTTTAATTTCCCTGATCTAAAGTCCTATTTCCATGCAACTCAAATAGATACAATAATGAAATGGATGAATAACTTGGTTCAAACCAAATGGAAAGACATAGAAAAACAAGCAATATCAATATCAATAGGAACACTACCTTTTCTGAGTCTAAAGGATATTCAAAAATATAGTGGAAATAACAGATGCATAGAAAATACCCTCAAAAATTGGAAAACTATTCGTAAAATGTATAAATGTGATGACAAATGTATTTATTTGAGAGAGATAGCCAGTGACCCAGACTTTTTACCTAATAAAACAGACAAAATATTAGAAGAATGGGCTAGGAAGGGACTACAGGTGTACTCACAGATGGTTACAAATGACATGATAGACTCATTTGAAACCTTAGTTAATACATTTAATATAAGTAATAGCCATTTTTTTAAGTACTTACAAATTAGAAGCTACCTTATAACACAGCAGAGGAGACAGGAACAAAGATCACATATACTAATGGAATATCTGATCAAAAATAGAAACAGTGAAAAGACAAAAATCTCAAAAATTTACAAAATCATGCAAGAAATCAAGATACAAGAAGATAACACTAAAGAAAAATGGGAAAACGAATTAGCAATAACAATTACGGATGACGATTGGAAAGAAGCATGCAAAAGAATATTTAAGACAACACAATCAAAATTCTGGAAAGAATTTGCTTGGAAAATAAATATGAAGATCTTCCTAACACCGAAAATGTTGTCAAAATATAGGCCAACAGGCAATGCAGAATGCTGGAGGAAATGTACGGAACGAGAAGCCAATCACACACACATTTTTGTGTGTGTGGGAGGCAGTTCAAGTAAAAATAAAAAATACATTTACCTTACAAAATCCTATACATCCAGTCAATATTATACTCGGTCTTATTCCATTAGATATATACAGAGAGGGAGATAAATATTTGTACACCATACTACGTATCGCGGCTTTAAAGCAAATCACACGTAAATGGTTGGACTTAAACCCACCATCTGTTAATAATTGGAAAAAAACTGTTGAAGAGATAAAAGAAATGGAAAGAATTACTTGCAAAGTGGGAGGCCGTGAAGAGCAATTCACTATGAACTGGAGTAAATGGACCGAATGAATGAGTAGGAAGGAAGCCCCCCCCCCCCCCCCCCCCCTCCCCGATCCCACCCCCTCCCTTTGTCTCTTACTTTTCTATTTCTATCCCTATAATTTCTCTCTTCTTTTTCTATATTTTCTCTCTAGTCTCTATTCTTTATTTTCTTTATTTCTTGTTCTCTTTATAAAAAATAAAAAAACAAACAAAAATGATGCAGGATGAACTTAAACAAGTGAAGAAAACTTGTAAAGTGTGTGAAATGAACTTGGGAAATGTAATGTAAAGTCCTGCAATAAAGTATATTAAAAAAAAAGACATGGTGCCCCTTTGTGCCTCTCAACAGAGGCACCTGCACATTACTCTCTCAACTGCCCACCGAGGCTGCAGCAACAGCCGAAAAGTTTACGAAAACGACCATGTATTGTTTACTGTTTTCTAACCAGGCGGGGAACAGATTTTCAGTATCTCCCCCCGACTGTGTACAAACGTCGATCAAAGGCTACTTGTAATGCTGTTTTGTACAACTTTTGTTCAATTGGAACCAAAAAGCCCTGAAGTAACAAGCTACTTTTGACTCCCTGTTTTTTCCAATTGTGCTTATCTTCTGCACGTTCATGAATATTCGTGCAGTATTTGATATCAGGCTTTTGTATTACTTGAGAGAGTTCAGTCACATTCCATAGTTGTTATGTCATTTGTGTAGTGATTTTTTGTCAGTCATTGTTTTGCCATTGATTTGGAGCAGTTGGCATTAATTTTAGCGGATGGTTTTTCACTATGAAGTCAATTTGCACTGTACACAAAATACAGATTCAGACATTTGTTGTCTAATGTAAATTGTCTGTATTTTTAACCCGTATCCAAGTGCAGTCTTATTTTTTGGACACTCTTTGGTATACAAAGGACCACAGAACCATTTGACATTCACAATTCAGTGAATAACTACTGGGTTCGTGTCTGTTCTGATTTTGGGGTTTGCATTTCAATGCATTTAATAGTACCCATGTGTAGGTGGAGGCTTGACATAAAATGAGATAAATGAGATTTGTCAGCATTGCCATTGAAATAATGTGCTTGTTGCACTAAGCCTCCGGAAAGATCCAGTATCTCCAGTACATGTGAGATGTACATCTGTACGCATAATCACTGCAGCCTCTGTTGATGCAGTATTGAAAGATTGGTGCAGCACTTTTTTCTGAAAGCCTGTGAATACTGGAATGTTCTTTGCACAGACTTTAATGATATTTATCTTTTTTGTTTTCATCTTCATCTGTTGCTAATGGGCAATTCAGAGTTGTGTGTTTCAAGATCCTTCCTTTTGTTCAACTAGTATTTGACATAATTATTAGTTGGGCAATTAGGAAGACCAGATGTAATGTTTTCTGAATTTATGGAAAGAAATCATCCCATCATCATCATCATCATCAGGTAACAACAAACGATTGTTTGTTGGTTCATTAAATTCCCATGTTTATCTTGCAATTGACAACACACAATGTCTGAAACATATCTTCTCCAAATATTCCTTGTGTGAAAATGCTACAGCCCATAGTAGGAATAAACGTATCTCTGTTTCTCCTGGATATCTTTTGTAGCTAAGTGGAGATAAGGATGATTTTGAAGTCATTGGTTATTCTGAAATGTTTTGATCCCTTACCACAATGTTTTGTAACGTTTGTACAGTCTGTTTTGGCACATAATGATGTACTGGCCTTTGTAGGGGAAAATCTGCTTCTTGTTAATTCTCTTTATTCATTTGGTGCTGTATATTAAAGTAAACACACTTCACTGAATAGGCTCTTTCTAGTGTGTCAATAAGAATGCCTGCAACTGCTTTATTCTCTCCTCAAACTGTGTCCTTTATTTACCGATAGTGTTAACTTCCATTTATAACTTTCTTCTATAAAGAACATATTTAAACGATGGGCTTAATAAAATTAAGTGTGACTTACAGAATGCTGCTGTCAGATAGAAATGCGATGTAATAACTTGCCCTCCTTCAATTATACATTTCTATCAGTAATATTCTGAAATCTGTGCCTGACTGCAGGATACTCTATCATCCCAATCCTTTTAGGCATAGGGGTGGGGTTGGGAGAATCACAGTAGCCCTTGCCGGGCCTTGTATTTGGCCACAATGTTCTTGGTGCGACCCAGCTCCTTCCGCAAGTCTGCCACCTCCATGCGCAGCGCCGAGTTCTCCTTCTCCAGGAAGCTGGCCCGGATGCCGATCTGGTTCTCCTTCAGTCGCCGGGCCTCCCGTGACCTCTTGGCTGACACATTGTTCTTCCTGCGCCTGGCCCAGTACCTGTCGTCCTGTTCACACACGGACACAAAGAAAGGAAAGAGTTGAGTTTCGATGTTTGGGAGTTTTTTTCCACACGTCATTTTGGTGTTTGATTCACTTGAAGCATAATGATACAGGGGCAGCGTAAAAGAGCTAGCTTCCTCCTTCAGAGTAAGAAGTGAAGGGCCTCCTTGCATTGTTACATTGAATTAGCTCCAGCTTTAACCTGTTGTCCACAGCCACCTGACACAATCACCAACCTTTAGCCTCAGTAATGTGTGCCTCTGATAATGGAGTATTAGCGTCACACAGAGAGTTAGTATTTGGCTGCTGAAAATGTGAACATGCTAGCCCGCTTGACATCTGATTAGCATCTATCCGTTCTAAAACATCCTAAATAGGCTATTCAAAATTCATCATGGCGAAAAGGTCTCTGACAGTTGTGCATGATGGATCCGCCCCGAGAATACTGCCAGACTTAACGTTCCCTCCTATTCTCCTCCTTACTTGTGGTTTGAAATACCTGTTCTTCTTTAGACTGAATAAGCCCATCTGCTGCTTACATAACACAAAAGAACTGTGAGCCTTACAAGCCAAACAAGAAGCCTAATCTCTCTCTCTCTCACCCTCCACCGCCGCATGTACACACCTACACACGAGAGAGACTCTCTCTCTCAACATAAGCAGGGCTCCTGATTTAGTAGAGTTAGTTACCTTGAGGCCCTCAGGGATGAAGATCTTGCGTGCCTTTTTTAACATGGGCTGAGGCTTCAGCTCCTCGTAGGAGAACTTATGTTTGCGGGGGTCAAACATCTCCTGGCCTGGCACGCTGGACAGGGCCAGGTCCGCCGGGTCTGGCTCGTAGCCCACAAGGACCTGGATGGAGTCTGGGTCAATGGGGCTGGGTGTGTTACCAGCTGAGGGCAGTCCTGCGGGGGGGGGGAAGAGAGAGAGAGAGAGATGAGCCAAAAGTACAAATGTTAATGTATCACCGCCACTCTTTAAAGGACAGTGACTTACCCCTGGAAAAGTATCAGAGGGCTTTTTCAGAGCAAGGGGCACACAACACATAACCCTAACACCCCCCTTCCTCTAGCCCTGTTACACACAGACAGGTGGAAATCATTCTCTATTTACGATACAAGGACCAAAATCAGCTGTGGCCACCGGCCACCGCTTTGTGTCGCCTAATAGTCCTTTAGAAAACCATGGTGATGAAGAAGCCTTATTTAGACCTCAGTAGGTAGCCAATTCTCTAAAGGGAATATTATTAAAGCGACAGCTGTGTAAAGTTCAACACAAAAGGTCGCCATGATGACATGCCATTAACGCCTCCTTCAACCTTTCTCTGTACCATTGGACAGAAGCAACAGGAGCTCAATCAAGTTCTCTAGAGAGGCCCTCATAATTGGACTAAGAGGCCACTTGGGGTAAGCTAACTTGTGCTTGCGTCACATATTTCATGCCATTCTTTTCTTTCACATGTTAAGGAGCTGACCCTCGGAATTAAACCTCTTGCATATTTAAAGTCTCAGTAATTCTTTGGTTGTATTATATTCAATACTGAATATTTGAAAACGACTGCCAAGTGGCATTTGTACCACCAGGTGGAGCAATATCACACAGACACACACACACACACACAGACACACACACACACACACACACACACACACACACACACACACACACACACACACACACACACACACACACACACACACACACACCGTTGCAATCTCGATGGATGTTGTGTAAAACCTAATTGACTTCAACTGTGTGGAGCAGGTGATCAGTTGACAGTGTTTCAGTTTTCTACTAACAACATTCCATTATTTATTAGGCCTATATTGGTGACTCATGAGCCTGTTTTGTATGCTTTTAAGTGTGTTCAAGGCTGTTCCCATGCTAAGGACCTTCGGTCAGAGCTGCCTTCCTAGCTCCAGTCCGTTCTGGTTGAGGTTTGGGACAACGCCCGCAGGCTTTGACCTCGGCTCCGCTCTTACTACTAAGCTACTACTCGGGGTTAATCAACAAAGCAATATCCAGCCGCTCTTCGGCAGCCTTCACAGTAGGGGGCGCTAGACTCAATCTCCATCTTGACCCTCTTAGTTATCCTGCAGATTTATTATAGAATCCAGATTTCCTCTCTTGGCTTATTCAACCCCAGTCATGGCCAGGTCAGCCTAAGCCAAGTCACCTCATATCATAGCAGAACTCAAACCCAAGGCACAGAGCCACTTCTTGCTGCCCGAAATAGACACGGAAGCGCAGTGGCCGTAGGTGGACGAGGCTAAACAAAACGCTGACCATCAAGTGGGAAACTAAATCAAACCAGAACGGGGGCTTCAAGGGGGCTTCAAGGGAGCCAGCTTCAATGCACCATATTTCTATGGGAATGAGAAACTCTCATCACTATAGCTGCTGAACCCGCACATGTGCTTGCCCCCTTCCACAGACCACTGCACACTTAAGCTTAGCACCAAGATAGATGACAAGCTACTTACTGGGTTAAAACTAGACACTGTCCAAGACAATCCCGTCAGGCCGAGCACAGGACAGGATCACATGTGTACATAACAAGCACAGTGACCCAAAATATCCATCCTATATCCATCATCCATGACCCGAAATATGCAGCCTAACCACTTAGTCGTTCGCTCTGACCTGCAGGTGACGGGTGTGAAAACACAAGTGACACGGTGCGCCGTCTACAAGGAAAGGATGAGACGGGAGACAACACGGACACACGTTTGAGAGTGTTCAGTCCGCAAAACAACCCGAAGGCCTGTGTGGAACTGGATTGCTCCTGCTGAAAATAGGGAAAGTTTGGAAAAGACAAATGACGATACCTTGAGTCAGTATATGAAATGATATATATATATCTATGAAACACCATCCTGTTGTTGACACAAACATTCACAATCTCGTGACACTGAGAAAAGGCGGAATGTTCTAGTAATGAGTGGGTGTAATATTAAGCAATATTACATCAAGAGGTAATTCCTTCACAATGCGTATGGATTTGCGTTGTGTGGGTGGGTAGCAGCACAGCACACACAGAGCAGGTGGAATGTAGGGCTGCTAAATCAGACAGGGGGGGGGGGGGTGAGGAGGTTAACCTAGCAGCCTCACCCTGCACAACCCCTCCTCACACACTCCAATGTCCACTTTAGCACAATAAGCAGGCATCAGATTACTTGGTTATCTCTGCAGCCATCTTCTATATTGTATTGTTCTGGGGGGTAGTAAGGGGGATTGTAATGGTGGTGGTGGTGTGGGTGCAGGTTGCAGGGGTGGCTGGCTAGGCTGGAACAACAACACAGCTCGCACGTGACCGCAGCACGGCCTAGGCCATGTGATCTCCACAGGGTACAGCCTGTGCTCTGGCTACAGCTCTAGAGGGTGGGGTGGGGAGAGAGAGAGAGTCATCCATATGGCTCTTTGGCATGGGTAAACATCACTAGAAAAAAACTATCCAGAACCATCTTGTCTATTATTATCATTATTAGGCTACAAGTAGCATTTTTCAGGGACAAGTGAAATCAAACGATGTGCTTCACACATCATAATGAAGACACCGAACGGAGCAACGTGACAGCAGATTTGTGCACATATTTACCCTTCACTTACTTAACTGAACAGCTACTTTACTGAACAGCCTCGTTACTGAACAATCAACCTAATTAGCCTACTCTCTACTAATTTAATTAATTGGTATTACCTGTGCCGTCTGACATTCATTTATTCCTCCATTTGGACTACCCGTTCCAAATCTCAATAAAAGCATACAGGCTACAGCAAAGTAGTAAGTAAAACCTTCCATAAGAGCAAGTGCCATCGGCAGTCACAGTGCTAGGAAAAGTTGCCACAATATACAGTATGGGGCCTTAGGATTTATCTAAGCTTAGTCCTAGACTGAAAAACATCTTCAGTGGAGATTCTCCATTGAGAGCACTTAATCAGTGTATATTTTCTTCTCCCCTGAGGGAAATTTGTTTCGGACAGTTAAAGTGCTGTAGATTCACCATCAAAATAATCAACAATGAATGTACATTATACACATAGTACAAATCACACAAACTAGTACAATGAATTTTATCATACTGACGGGTTACTGGCAAAATAACAGTATGGAGGGTGTGGCGGTAATTATACTGGTCTAATTGTACAACAGCTACTGGTAAAACCTTCCACCGGCCCACACATGCCACACACACCACACACACTTCATTTTCTGTTATCAATAAGCTATGTAACACATTTAAAAGCTAGCTACGTCTCCCAAGTGAGAACGAAAGCCAGCTAGAATAAGTGCAAACAACTTATTTCTGCTGGAAAATGTGACATCAAATGTCTCTATAGCGGCTCGCTACGCTGGTGACAATAAAATCGTGGCTAGGCCTATGTTCAGAGAAGTGATTGTGACCCAGAATGTCCAAATAATAGGCTAGTATATATTTCAAGACTAACATTTAAAATGTTAAAGAAATATTCAACATATGGCAGAGTGGTATATGAATCACTCAGAGTAATATGAATTTAATCTAGGCTATTACACGGTCAAACATTAAAACAACAACACAATTCATTCCAATTAGGCTTAGAACAAAATGCATAATCAAGTGGATCATTATATTTATGATGAAATCCTTTGAACATAAATAAACCCAGATAAATGCAGTAGAAGAAATGTGCTCAGTGCTCCTCTGACAGCTTACTCAAGGGGAAAACTGCTGATAATTATGTATTTTATCTCAGATCAGTCCCCACACCTTCAAAGACCACAGCCACATGAAGCTCTCAGCTCTCTGATCTGACACATCTGTTAACAATAGGCCTATGACAGCACATTCTCAAAGAGAGACTGCCTGGTTTCTTTCTGCTAAATGCATTGTGACATTTGACAAGGCGTCAATTCAAACCATGGACATAATATGGAAGAATACACACACCAACCAAGTGGTAGCCTTATGAGCCTACATCTTTTTTCAATATCACAGCATTATGTAGTAGAAGAAAAAAACAGGAACATGAACTCCACTCCTCCCAACTATACAATCTTCAAACCATTTGTGTTTTTCCCCCACATTACATGTCAAGCAAAAGATCTCATCAGACAAGAAACAGATCTCACTTTTGGCTAACTAAGCATGATGGAGCATTGCGTGCCACTATGCTGCATAACAAAGGGTCAAATCAAAATCAATATTTGAACTGAGTTGGGCAGGTCCTTGTTGCTAAAGATAATAAAACCACAGCATGTCAAAAATGTGTGTTGGTAAACTACAGGCAGGCTATTCATTTGATGGATCTAAATTGTAATATCTAGGCCTCTATAGCTACTGTTATTGATAATCCTCATCAAAATCAGGCTATTAATCAATTTCAGATTATTCATCTGTAATCGTGTCATCTGTAAGCAAGCATATTTCATACCTCCAGAATACTTGGCCGTGTGCCACACTGGACCCAACCCCACACTCTGAAGTTCAGGCCAGGGCAACAAAAAATATCCCCAAAACATAAATGCTGAACCACCGGTGCCATTGGTCAAGAGTGAAATGTGATATTCTGAAGGAGAGAGTTCAGCCTGGGGGACTGTGACAGAGAAAACATAGCTGATCAAGAGAACACCAGCGTTGTTCTCCCTGCATCCTATGCTCCCAGAGCATTGCCCCAGGTTGCCAGTTAACCTGTCCGTGATGTTCACTGTGATGCTGTACACCAGGGGACCAAGTCACCTCACAGCCACTAGAATTCAGCAAAGCTGGGACATGACACAGGGTTCTCTCCAAATAATGTAAGAGGGGCGCACGTAATGAGTGTCTGGAAAAGGACTATAGAGATCCATTCAATGTCCATTCAAATACTATCAATGCAAAAAAACACTGGTTGTTTGTGCGCTGCCTACCTGGGACCGGAGACTCGAAGCGGATGAGGTCGGCATGCTGGAGGAAAACGGGGTCAGGGTGCAGCTGGGGGGAGGGCAGGCAGGAGGGCACGGGACCACCCAGCAGGTCCACGGGGGACGTCAGGCACCACAGCAGATCAGCCTCCACACCTCCACCTGAGAAGAGAGGGAGGGGTAGGAGAAAGGTAACACAACGGCTGAAGGAGTTGTTTCCGCCTTTTAAAAACTGTTTTTGCGGTTTGGCCCTGACCTTGGCTGTAGGTGATTAGCCTAAACATCTGCAGCCTTATGGGAGCCCCAAAATAGCACTACTGAGTATCTAAGGAAGATACATATGTACACCAGGGTCAGGGATTTCATTCTTCTTCTTTTTAAGAAGCAGCAGTTGGAACGTCTCTTGAAATAATCTTGAAAGGGAATAGTGCCCGACAAAACTCATTTCCCCTGTTCTGACTCCAGATGCACTCCAGTTTAGTTACCTGGGCTGTGAGCTCCAGGCTGTGTGTTGCTGCAGGGGCTGTCTCTCTGGCTCTCCCCAGACTCCTCCGGCTGGGGGCTGTGCATACGCGTGCATACGCGTGACCAGCATGTGTTTACCTTTCATCGTTTACCTTTCCTTTGATCCAGATGACCTGGTCACAAAGAGAAACATTATGAAACCTTTACTTCACAGATCAGTCACTGAACACTGGTTATTATGTGGTGGACCGCAACTGGAACTATGGATGGATGGATTTGGATCAAAGTTATTTAATAATAATAAATAACATCTATAAAGCACTTTTCATTATACAAGAATAATCTCAGTGCATAATTTCATTAATAATTTGGGATTTCATCATGTTAGAGTTTGATCCACATGCTGAAAAGCAACGTCCACCACCTGAGGGGGAGGGGGGGGAGGTACGCACCTTTAGTGTTCATTAACACTTTGTCTGTTATTCTTATTCATTTCATTTTGATATGCATGTTCATTTTAGTCTGTTGGTCGGTTATTATCGTCACCGAGTGTGCATATTCTATAGCTTAGTCTCTATATTTTGGATATATCTGTCTAGATCTGGTCACGTGTCCTGAACTAGGAAAAGCAACCCAAAAGCAACCCATCTGTCTAATGCTGTGGTTCAAACAAACCACTAGAGGGCACTCCCCACAACCGCTTTATTTTCCATTCAGCCATAGATTTATTTCAGGGGAGGCTGGTGGAAGAACAAATCGGAGGACGGACCCATTGTAATGCATGGAATGGATCTCGTTTGATACAATTTCATGCATTCCAATGAGCCCGTCCTCCAAGTTCTACCTCCAAGTTCTCCAAGTTCTACCTCCACTAGCGGTGCTGATTGGTCCACCTATTGAGACCGTCCTACAAGCTCAGATTGACAAAGATCAAAGTAAAACTTAACCCCAACAAGCTAACAACACTCCTGCCATTCACTGACTGTTAAATAAACTGGAAATTAAACCAATTATGTAGTTTCATTTGAACGTATTTCACTCCGGCCGGGGAGAAAGCGGACTATTATGTTGACTAGCACAACAAGTTCGCTAGCGATTAAGCTAACAGTAGCTAACAGTTTATCAACAACAACAACAACAAAGACAAGCCAACCTCACCTGTGGGGGTCCCTCAGGGCTCCATCCTCGGTCCCATCTTGTTCTCCCTCTACATGCTCCCCCTATGTCTAATCCCTCAACGCTACAATATCTCATTCCACTGCTATGCGGACGACACCCAGCTCTACCTGTCAATCAACACTGACGACCCCGCCGATCTGAAGCGCCTGATGGACTGCCTCCGCGATGTGAAGGAGTGGATGGCCCAGAGCTTCCTACAGCTGAATGAGAGCAAGGGGGAAATCCTCCTCATCGGCAACACCACCGCCATCGCTCAGCACCAACATGGGAAGCCTGTCCACCCTTGTCAGACCACATGTCAAGAACCTCGGTGTCATCTTTGACTCCGAGCTTAACCTTGACCGACAAGTGAGCTCCGTCGTGAAGGCATGCCTATACCAACTACGCATCATAGCCAAGATCAAGTCCTTCCTCACCCCCAGCGACCTGAGGAGGGTCGTCCTCATGCTAATATCATCTAGGCTCGACTACTGCAACTCACTATATGCGGGACTTCCTGATAAGACCATCTACCGCCTGCAGCTAGTCCAAAATGCCGCTGCCAGGCTGGTGTCAGGCACCAAAATGAGGGACCACATCTCCCCTGTCCTCATCTCCCTTCACTGGCTCCCAGTGAAGAAGAGAGTGAAGTTCAAAATCTGCACCTTTGTTTTTAAAGCTCTCAACAGTCTCGCCCCACCTTACATCAAGGACCTCCTGGACCAGTCTACCTCCTCAAGGCCCAGACCCAGGCTCAGGTCCGACGCCCAACTCAGCCTGAGGGTCCCACGTACCAACCTCAAGAGGAAGGGTGACCGTGCCTTTGCAGTGATAGCACCGACCCTGTGGAACGCGCTCCCTTCTGCCATCAAGTTTGCCCCCACTCTGGACTCCTTTAGAGCCAAGTTAAAAACCCACCTCTTCCGAAATGACATTCCCTAAATCTACTCCCTATTTGTTGTGAATTGTATGCCTGAGTTTTACGTTTAAGTCGTCTGTGTCTGATTGCTTTCTGTGTTCCTTGTCTTTGTCTTTATCTGTTCCTTTACCCGGGCTGCGCCCCGGGCCGATGTAAAAGTTGGATGGGGGGCGCATTATAAATGAAATTAACATAACATAACATAACAACAACAGTTTATCACAACAACCAGGGGCGGACTGGGATCAAAAAACAGCCCTGGCATTTGCGACACAACAGCCCTATTTCCAAACGCAACATCAACACGGATTGTTAACATAAAAAGCTTGAGATAACCAGACTGACTAGAATCGAATGTAGACATTTGGAACACAAATGACACACGCACACGCAACTGACACACTACAATCGCTGATGAATTCAGAGTGCCGACAACAATCCACACAACGTTATTGAGAGCATAGTATAACCAGTAGTATGCTATAAGGCACATTCAGGACAAATAGGCCAGACCAAAACATGAGAAACAATGCCAACTGCTAAATTCTGAAATCAAACTCACAACAAGTAGGCTAATTCTTTAGATCTTATATTGAACTCCATTTCCCAAGCATAGCCCCTACCTAGTGGGGGCCCCTGGGCTTGAGTCATTGTTCGGGCCCCTACCTACACCAAGAAAGGTTAGAAGTCATAAGGAAACATGTTTATTGACTGGGCAACACAGTGTATACAGTACTAGCCTGACCTTGGTCATGTGAACCAGCTTCATAAAATAAACCAGAAACACTCATTCTGCAGTCTGCACGTTTTATTCTGATATTAACCAGCTTGTTAACATTCAATTTGTCACATTGTATACCCACAAACCATATTACTGTGTTGACGCAACTTCAGGGGAGTGTGTTCATGTTCTGCTGTGCACCGCTCCCCTCTTTCACTTTCCCATAGTCATGCTCCCTCCGGACTCTTCAGAAGCAACACTGAGTCATCTAATAAAGTAACACTATTTAGGAGCAGTAACTGGTCTGCAGACTTCAACCATACTCAACTATCATCACTTCTATTCAACACATGGACAACGCATTATTGGATAACGTTTACGTTAGCCCAATATTGCTTGCTTATAGCAAGGAGTCTGGCTAATTAGATGGTAGACTCGCCAGCCAATGAGGGGGCTCTTCACGAGTGCTTCGCCAACCAATCAGGTAGCGGTATTGCTCTACCATCCCCTACTATCCTAGGTTCCGCAAATCCGCTGCCCGGGCCGATATAATATGTTTTGGGCCGCGGTCTGCTGAAATAAGTTATTTTCAATGAAAATCACCAGAGACAAAATTACAAATAATATATATATATATATATATATATATATATATAAATATATATATAATACATTCTGAGCGGCCCAGAGTCTCGCGGCCCTCCTGGCATTTGCCAGGCATGCCCGGTGGCCAGTCCGCCACTGACAACAACTCACTCTAAACCAGCCGATTTATACGACGATAGACACGGCAAACACTATGGCCTTAGAATGTGTGGCTAATGTTAATTACTACAATTACCTCAATTGGTACACTTAATTATACAGTTCCCAACTAGCTACATTTAAAGTCAAGTTAGCTGATTGACACCTGACAAGGATCAGCTAGTTCTATGTGGGCTAGCCGCTAGCCAGGCAGCTCAAACAGTCAAGATGCTAAATACATTTATAAATACATAAATAAAGCATATACTGGTAAGCTTATGAGCAAGGGTATTTAGCAATATGATATTTCGATAAATAATTGAGGCAATTTGTAATATAAAACCGTGTTTCACACGACGGTGAATTACCGTGACTTGTAGAGTTGAGTCAGACAGATGTTTAACAGCAGTTAAGGTTTCAATGTTCTCGACGTTCTACAAGCACGTGACGTGCAGGTGAGTCTGAGCTCGAGCTGCAGTGGGCGTGTCCATCAAAACCGACTTCAAATTTCCCGGAAATAACTGCTCGCCTACTAAATTTCTCGCATACTCAAATTATTATTATTATTATTATTATTGATTTTCTCCCACCCTAAGGCCAGACAGAATTTGTATTTACAGACCAGAGCAGATGCAAATAATACATTTTACTTGTTTACAAATTTGTTTTATTTATAAATGCATTTATGTTCTATTGTATACACTGCTGCCTTATCCTTGTTTGGCTATAAACACCTTCATATGATTTCATCATTCCATGATGTTTTGGTGAAAACATTATGGTCACCATTTAATGGACACAAATATGTACAATGAAACACATGCACCTGATCTTAGATTTGCTAATACCAACAGTCCCACAATAAACCCCTAGAGCATTTGAAAAATAATGATGACCTAGGTCTTGGTCTGCTCATCAAGATCAAGAATGCTGGTTCTAATGCTCCTGTATTACAATTGGAGCAAACTTTTAAATTCAGAATTAAAAGTTCCAAAGTCAAAAGTCACTTTATTGTCCCATCACATCTCTTCAGTCTATCTCTAAGACTGAGGAGGGTGCCACAGCTCTGGAAGACCTCTTGCATCGTCCCAGTGCCAAAGAAGGGACGGCCCAGCACCCCAAACGACTACAGACCTGTCGCCCTGACACCACAGGTCATGAAGATCCTGGAGAGGCTAGTGCTGCAACACCTTAAGCCCCAGGTGAAGGACTTCCTGGACCCCCGGCAGTTTGCATACCAGGAGAGCATTGGGGTGGAGGATGCCATCATTTACATGCTGCACAGGGCCTACACACACCTGGAGAGGCCACAGAGCATGGTGAGGACCATGTTCTTCGACTTCTCCAGTGCATTTAACACCATCAAGCCATCACTGCTGGCTGACAAACTAGCAGTGATGTGTGTGGAGGACTCCCTGACGGCTTGGATCCACAACTACCTCACAGACAGACGTCAGTATGTGAGACTGCAGGGCTGTCAGTCTGAGGTGGTGGTGTGCAACACCGGTGCCCCCCAGGGAACTGTTCTGTCACCCTTTCTCTTCACCCTCTATACCTCCGACTTCCAGTTTAGCTCCGACCAGTGCCACCTGCAGAAGTTTTCTGATGACTCCTCTATCGTCGGTTACATCACAGACGACAGGGATGAGGAGTACAGGGCCCTGGTGGAGAGCTTTGTGCAGTGGTGCGACACCAACTACCTTTTGCTTAACACCAGCAAAACAAAGGAGTTGGTGGTGGATTTTAGGAGGAAGAGAAGGACCCCAGCCCCCATCACCATCAAGGGGGTGGAAGTCGAGAGGGTGGACTCCTACAGGTACCTGGGAGTACAAATTAATAACAAACTGGACTGGACTGACAACACCGAGGCTCTTCTCAGGAAAGGGCAGAGCAGACTGTTTTTCCTGAGAAGGCTGAGGTCTTTCGGCGTCTGCAACAAGCTGCTGCAAATGTTTTATCAGTCGGTGGTTGCCAGCGTTCTGTTCTTCGCCGTGGCCTGCTGGGGTGGAAACATCTGTGCCAGGGATGCTGCGAAGCTAAACAAACTGGTGAAGAAGGCCAGCTCTGTGGTGGGGACCGGGCTGGACAGCCTAGAGGTGGTGGCAGAACAGAGGATGGGGAAAAAACTGGCGGCCATGCTGGCCAATCCCTCCCACCCAATGTACTGCGAGCTGGCGGGGATGAGGAGCAAGTTCAGCCACAGATTTGTTCTCCCCCGTCAAAGTACAAAAAGATTTGGACAGTCCTTTGTTCCAGCTGCACTCCGACTCTACAACCAGGCCCTGCAGGGTGGGGGAGACCTGGAGCTGGAACTTGGAACTTTTTACTTATTGAGCCTGCACTGTTTTATCTATTTATTTATTGAATGTTTTCTGTCTGCCCTAACTAAGCTGTTTGACAACAAAATTTCCCCATTGGGGACAATAAAGGTTTTCATCATCATCATCATCATCATCTTCATCATCACTGGGAAATGTGTATTGGGCTTACACCCCACAGCAGCCAACAAAGAGCAACAGACAATACAGAATATTAGCACACAAACAGAAGGCGGACCTGATTAAAACAAGAGTGGAAATAAAATGATAAGCAAGATAAGTTACATTCATCTGGTGCAGTTTAAAAGTTTAACAGAAACGGGAATAAAATACTTTTTAAATCTATTTAATCTAGCGCGGGGGACTCTGAACCTCCTCCCAGAGGGCAGCAGTTCATACTCTGCATGTAGGACATGGGAGGGATTCATGAGAATTCTATTAGCCTGTCTGAGAGTAGCCTGTTCAAAAATAGACTGCAGGGATGAGTGGTCTTTCACCCCTATGATCTTCCATGCAGTCTGTATCAGTCGGACCAGTTTGGACCTTAGTTTTACAGATAGGTTACCAAACCAAGATGTAATGCCGTATCTGATGAGACTCTCTAAGACAGACTGGTAGAAAAGTAGCATACATTTTGGGTCAACACCATGAACTCTAAGGCGGCGTAGGAAGTGTAGTCGTTGTTGTAATCTGCTACAAAGGCTGTCTACATGAGTGCTCCAGGTGAGTGAGTTATCAATGAAAACCCCAAGATATTTGTAAGAGGCGACCTGAGAGATGGATTGTTTGTGGATGACCACAGGCCTGTGGTCCCCAACACCTCTGGGGTCGAACACCATCTCCTCAGTTTTCTTAACATTTAAAACCAGGCAGTTAACATCAAGGTCTAAAAGATATTCAGTGCAAGCTTAACATGTTTATATCTGGCATATGTTCAAAGTTACTGTGCACAAAACACATCCTCAGCAAAAAAACTACATCATCTTGCAATATAATGTGCAAACAATTTCCTCCAGGATGATGTTGAAAGTCCTGAAGGTTGCCTGAAATAGTCTGAGATAAACAATAGTTTAATAGAAAATGGCAGTGTGATTATTTTTTAAGGGATTAATTAAACCGTATAAGAATACTATAATAACCATTAAGTGCTTTCACAGAAAACATTTGCAGTCATGTTTGGAGACATTGCACTGCAAATGAGCATTGCTGAAGAGATATTTAACATATTAACACAAACTACCTGCATATGATTGAACACAAATGCAAAAAACAACAGTCTAATTCACCTTAAATAGTGCCTTATTAAACAATATAATATCAACATTTTGAATGAATGAATGAATGAATGGTCTTTATTGTCATTGCTACAGTACAGGTACCAAACAACGAAATTTAGGTGAACAACTAGCACTTTGGGATCATCGGCTAGCTAGCTCTTTTCCTACAGAGAGGCTTTAACTCTGGAGGTGTGAGTGTGCATGTGCTTCAGGACAATCATGTGTACGTGTGTGTGTGTGTGTGTGTGTGTGTGTGTGTGTGTTATGGATTTTGTCTTTACCTGCTCTGGATGGGCTTTGGAGACAGTTCGGGGGGACCATGGGACCTGTGTGAATGAAGGAGGGTTTGGTGGGTGCAAGTTGTGCCTGCTGCAGAGAGGGCTGTGGCTGCTGTTGGTTTTGGTTATTATGAGTGGAGTTTGAAGGGATGCCGTTCTCTGATAGAAACTCCTCCAGGTCCATATACTCCAGCTGAAAGTTGTCGCCGTCATAAGGCAAGGTCTTGTCCCACAGGGTTGGCCCCAGGAAGGCCGACTGTGGAGTGTTGATCCCGCTGCCTTCGTCATCCAGCTTTTTCTCCTTCTCCTTCTGTTTTTCAAAACCTGCAAATGATTATAGACCATTATAATATAACCCATCTAATCGTTTTAATCCTGAAGAACCAACCACCCTGACAAAACTGATAGACAATCATATAGCCAAAATCTAGGCAATAGTCCTTGAATTAGCCTAGTAGTTGATTTAACAAGGTTAATTCAGGTTTTAGTAATTTGGCTAGATTATTATTCATATTTTTGAGATTACAATCGGATACAAAGTAACCAAAACAAACATCAGCTGCTATACGAAAAGCGCCCTCTGCGGGATTGTTCTGGAACAGCCTTCAAAGCCTGACGAGGCTTCCAAATATTGATTTTGTATTTAAGCTTTCAGTCGACAGGTGAGAAAAAACCAACACGGAACACAGCGTATTGCTAAGTGACGCAATATTGCCAACATTAAGATAGTTAACTCATAAATTAAGGATATCGTATGTTCACAAGTGAAGCCTCTCTAAATAATTGTAACTGTTAAATATAGTGTGTGTAAATCTCTGTCAGTCTACTACGTATTGTCTACCGACTTCAGTGGTTCCATGAGTTGGTTGGAGGGATTGTAGATATTCATCCCCACACTGGCAACTTTTCTGACATGATAGCGCAGAAATGATTTGCAGAAATTATTTGCAGGAATCATGCGCACTTCATAAATCTAGAACGATTAGGTCGCTTCATAACTCTATAATGATTATAGCACTGCATTAAGCAAATATCTACTTATGGAAATATTATTCTATTTCGCTTTCCCTTGCGCTACAAACGTCAACAGATACGTTTTCAGGCAATAATCATGGCCAAGACAACAAGACAACGCCTCGAAATGCACTTTTTAAAAATACTTTTAATTTGTAATACCTTCTTCATGATGGAACGGCAGCTTCATGGGCTTCTCCAGAAGGGACTTCAGTACGTTGCCGTGGGTCGGAGGCAGGCAGGTTGAGTTCAGAGGTCTGGCCATGTTCTCCATATGCGTCTGGAGGAGAGCGATAAGAGAATGGTTCTAATTCCAAAAGGAGACCAACGTCGGAAAAGATGTCAACACACCGTCAAATCCCCCAAAAGAGTTTGACCCAACCTGGGAGTTGCCACAGATAAATAAATGATATCCGCGCAGACCGGACAGATATGACTTTGCGTTGAACACACATGGGTGAGGTAGTGACATCACTCTACAGGGAGTTATGTGGGGATACATATGGACTCATGTTGGCTTTATCCTATTCTTTCATGTACGGTTGCAGGTACGTGTATAGATCCCATGCTGCAGAGGACCAAAATGTAAGTCTACAATAGATAGTTGTAGTGTTTTAAGTCTGATTCTTGGGCGCCTTCCTTGCCATATGAATTTTGAGATGAGTCTATCCCACTTATCAAATGTGGATTTGGGGATATCGATGGGTAGCATCTGGAACAGGTATAGAAGCCTAGGCAGCACATTCATGCGTACACTCTCAATACGGCCCAATAGAGACAGGGGAAGTGTTGACCAGCGGTCTACATCTTTACTGATATTTTGGATTATGCTTTTGTAATTTGCATCACTTAGGTTTTCTAACTGTGATGGCTATCATGTCTATCAAATTAATCAAATTAGCCATCGTCCTGGCATGAGTGGGTGTTGGTTTCAACGCACCTGGTTGTTTGTAGTTCCTCCGTTTGCAACAAAGACTCTGGACCTTTCCATGAATTGAAGTGGTCTTGTAATCCAAAGTCCAAATAAAGTAACAAACGAAAGTAATATGTTGGTGTGGTGTGGTATGTACACGTATGTAAATGTTTGTTTGTATGTGTGTCACTTCTGGGTCGGGCCTATCCCCGATCGGAATTCAAAAGCAAAGTTATTAAAACAAAGTTGTCAAACAAAATAACTTGTATCAAACAAAAACTTGTAACAAACAAAACAATCAATCTTTTCTAATGTGGTGGTTTATCGTGATGTGGTTGAAAAACTGTGTCGCACCCTCACGTGTCAGGACTCATCAAGCCCAAGCAAGGAGAGATCACTTCCTTATATCAATTGTCCTTAGATTGGGCGACACCCATTTTCAAAATAAAAGTCTTTATGGGCCAAAGTACCACTTTCAAAATACCATTCAAGTGGCTTTTCATAAATAATAATATAAAGCTTTTTTGGCTCCAACATTCCAGCCCCTAATTGTTTACAGAACAATTACTTCAAAAACCAACTCATGGAGCCAAACTTCAAAAAACAACTTAACACAAAATAGATTCCTCTTTAGTCTGCCTCCATCAGCAAGCAGAGTTTGCTGATGGGTCTTTGCAGGACGTTGGTCTTGGTCTTGACGAGGACACTTCGAACAAAGCCTTTGGTGTCTGGCAATGTCTTCAATATCCGTCCCATTAGCCACGAGTTACGAGGGGCCGTGTCATCCACAATAATAACAAGGTCACCGGGTGAGAAGTTCCTTTTTGGGTTGTTCCACTTACTTCTCTCCTGCATGAGTGGCAGATATTCTCGTATCCATCTTTTCCAGAAGAGGTCTGCGATGTATTGGACTTGTTTCCATCTTCTTTTGCAGTAGAGGTCCTCTTTTTGGAAAAGTCCTGGAGGCATGACTGGCTTTCCTTTGATCTGCAGCAGGTGATTCGGAGTAAGAGCTTCTAAATCATTCGGATCAGATGAGACTCTTGTGATGGGTCTGTCATTCATGATCAGCTCCACTTCACACATAGTTGTCTGTAGACCCTCGTCATCCAATGTTTGCTCTTTAACCACCGAACTGAGAATCTTCTTCACTTGTCTGATCAATCTCTCCCAGACGATGTGTGTGTGTGGGTGGGTGGGTGTGATGTGTGTGTGTGTGTGTGTGTGTGTGTGTGTGTGTGTCTGTCTGTCTGTATGAGTGAGTGGTAGGGCTTCCTTTTATTAAAGTTAAGCAGATGTTTTCATCTAGTGGATTGGCAGGATCTGATGAGACTGTGTGTGTGTGTGTGTGTGTAGTGAAGCTTGCATCTTGGTTCCAGATAATGGAATCATTATCATCAAGATGCAATTAAAAAAACAATCTGTACAATCTGTACAATGTAGTTAACATGTACAATGGGATACATTCATCCATTACATTTTCATTTAAAAAAAACAATCTGTACAATCTGTACAATGTAGTTAACATGTACAATGGGATACATTCATCCATTACATTTTCATAAAAAAAAAACAATCTGTACAATCTGTACAATGTAGTTAACATGTACAATGGGATACATTTATCCATTACATTTTCATTTAAAAAAAACAATCTGTACAATCTGTATAACATGTACAATGGGGGGGGGGGCTCAGAGGACTGGACTGCAGCACCTCAGCTGAGTCCACAGAACCTAAAACCAGAACCAGAACCATTGCATCTTGGTTCCCTCTCTCTCATCAAACTCACATGATGGGCTCCTGAGGGAGGGTTGAATGTCCATTTTATTCCTTCATTTAATAAAACATTTTGAATCCTTTCATGATTCAACCTTTTCAGCGCTTCTCCAAGTTCTCTCTGTGTTCCAACAAAGTTGGTGCCTTGGTCTGTTCGAATGCTTGTCACTGGGCCTCTTCTACAAATGAATCTTCTGAGTGCATTAATACATGAATCCGTATCCAGGTGACAGGCAACTTCAAGATGAACAGCTCTACTCACAAGGCACGTAAAGATGACTCCCCACCTTTTAACATGAGCACGGCCTCTTTTGACCTCAATGGGTCCAAAATAATCAATACCAACATGAGTGAAGGGGGGCAGATCTGGTGAGATGCGATCTAGTGGAAGGTCGGCCATCTTTTGCTCACCTACTCTAGTTTGCAAGCGTTGACAGAATAGGCAGTTCTTGATTGTCTTTCTGGCTTTATGTGTCTGGGGATCTCCTCCTCCTTCTGATCATGTTTGCAACCCCCAACTTCACCCACTTCAACTTTGATGAGATCTCTCAGTGCCAGACATCCAACTTCCATCTTCACTGTTCTCTGCCAAGTGAAACACCTCGACGTGTATCTCCAAACTTTACACTTCTCGTTGGTAAGTCGATCGTAAGTTGTTTTTGTCAAATCGACATCATTATTTACCTCAGAAAGAAGCGATCTGTGCTAAATAAAATCCCCTCCTGTGTGAAGCTTCTCCCGGTCCAAGATGCTGTACAGTCAAATACAACTCTTTTTTTTTTATTTTAACATGCAAAGAGTTTATTTATGAATAGTCTGCAGTATTGTACAACATTACATTCTTTTGACTGTATCTATGCTGTCATTTTTAATGATCACATCCATAAATACAAACAAAAGTGTACCTTCAAAAACAGTTCCCTTTTTATAATACTCTAAAAAATACATTGTTCTGATTTAAATAGTTAAGAGTAATTTTCGAAAATAAAATATGCATTATATGAAATATAACGGTTGCTTATTAGGTAGACTATAGTACCAAATGCAATTATATGCATATACCTTTCTCTCCATATCATCTTATGCATTTCATGCAAGAACAAAAAAAGATGGATGCCTGCATACAAAAAAAGCTGTACAGACTTTGTATGAAAATAGAAAATATCACAGCAAGATGTGTAACAATTGGCTATGTTACAAATACCTTGCAGTACAAAAAGGTATATGAGAATGACCAAAAACCAAGTCCACCTGGAACAGAAGTACAGGGACAGAACTATCAGAACGATTACAAATCTCGCCTTTACTCCTCACACTCAAGCCTCAAACTAACACCCTTTTCATGCATGTCTCAAACCAGATCCTGCAACACCTATACCAAGTACAGTACAGTTAGTTCAATCAAGGGGTAAAAGAAAATGGCATTATGTTTGTAAAAAGCGGGCAAAAGGTATTTGTTGAAACATTTTTTAGCTCTGAATTATATTTTGAAACCAGCAATTGTTGATTCACAATGCATAGCATATAGTATTCTGTGATATGCAAGTCAGTCATTTCCTAACTAACAACAATACACATTTCTAATTCTTAACTAAAGAGCATGTAAACCCCTTGTTATGCTGTCCCAGTTAACAATACATTGATATGTTAAACATTTACATTTAGCAGTTTATCAATCAACCTTTCATACATCAGAATAGCTAGTCAGTGATGGTAAATAGCTTTAATGTCCATAGCTTTAATATACATTTCAATATTATTGCCAACATAACACAAAATGGTCTCAGCCATAAAGAACAATGAACAAAATGTCCAGTTGAAATGAAAAAAGTAAGGTTCCAGTACATGTTACACACAAATGGACTTTCCACAGCTCCCTGACACCAGTCTCACAGACCTCTCTCTCTCTCTTTCTCTCCTCTCTCTCCCTCGCTCTCTCTCTCCCTCCCTCTCTCTCTGGTTCAGGGGTACATATCTTTGTCCTGGACAGCGTCAGACAGCTGCTCACCAAACAAATCTTGCGTTCAGGCTTGTGCTTGGGGGAAAATCGAGGCCTACGTAGAGAGTAAAGCCTGGACCTCAGTTTGGCCGCCCTGCAAGGGCCCTGTCAATGTTCCTGGGTTGTGCAGGGGAGTAGGCCAGGCCAACGAGCTGTCAGTGATGGACTGGGTCTGATAGCAGGGTTAGCCATTAACGGTTAGCATGCCCGGTGAATGAACACGATAGGGACAGAAGGAAGCGGAACTGGGACAGCTAGCAGGGCTTACAGGCAACTTAGCGGTTCTAGCGCTAGCCCGGTTAGCATTCGTCAGGGTCCGGAAGAAGGTACATTTTTATCCCAGTAGAGGGAAGCGTTAGGTGGGGGGTGGGGTGTCCTGTGACAGGAGTGGTGTGGGGGTGTAGAGATGAGCGGGTACAGACAGGGGGTGGGCAAGGCGGGTTGGCGTTAGCTGTTAGCGGGGGCCAGTGGCCCGCACCCTCTTGCTCCTCTTGCTGACGGTGGTGAAGCGGAAGGGCTGCAGGTCAGGCTGCTCTCCGGGGGGGAAGCGTTTCATGAAGTGGACATCCTGCTGGTTGGGCAGGGTGTGGGGGCCGCGGCGAGGGCGCCCCCTCTTGGTGAAGCCCACGTACCAGCCGGAGTAGCGCGCAGACATCAGCGCCGTGTAGTGGTTCTCCAGGACCTTCTCCACGAAGACGCAGTCTGCACTGCGGTTACTGGTCTTCTTCCCCACCAGCTTGCCGCGGCGGTTCATGCACAGGTAGAAGTTGGTCTCCTTGCCTCGGATTCTCACCTGGCTACCAAAGGTATCGGCCTCCACTACGAGCATATTTGTCTCCGTCCTCCCCGCGGGCGCTGATCCGCCGGCCCAGCACCTGGACGTGCTTCCCGCTGGTGCGGCTGTAGAGCTGGTAGACCCGGTGGTGCCGGCGGCTCATGGCGTCCCGGACACGCGTCTGGTTCTCCACGTGCACGCTGAAGTTAACCCCGTCCACGCCAAACACCTGCTGCTGTAACGGATTGCACATCACCAGCAACATCTGGATACATAAGACAACCAGCGTGGGGAGAAGGGGCCACATCGCTTCCCCCCTCCACTACGGAACTTTGCCCGGAGTCAGTCCCCTCGCTCGGCCAGAGGCGGTCCGACAGTACGGAGAGTGTTCTCTGTCTGTGTTTATAATCCGTTGGACGGAGTGGAGGGTCAAAGAGTCAGCGGACACTCCCGTTGGCATCGGCGGCGTGGCCCGCTTCCCCCGGCGGGGATGGGTGTGTGGGCGCGGGCAGGCAGGGCGGGGTGTCGTCAAATACAACTCTGATCTTTTGTTTTTGTTTATGGTAGACGCCATGGTGGGGTATGTACCATATCTTTCCTTCTTTCTGTGTAACCTGATCTAGAGGGATTTTCTCCGCATGACCTTTCTTGATCATGTCGTTCATGAAGCCTTTATACTCAGTCAAAAATGTCTCATCTCTCTTGAAGCGTTTGAGGAGATGACGAGTCCTTTGCTCTGCTATATGTCGGTTGTTTGGCATGAATACTTCCTCCTTACGTAAAGGTAATGGCAAGTAGTAATGACCATCTTTAAGGCTTACAGAGTCTGATACAATTTTCATAAATGTACGGTCTTCTTCTGACAATTCAGTTTTCCCTTCATACTGTTTTTCTGAAAAGTCGTGATTATATTGCTGGATGAGGACTTCTTCCAAACTGGCCACTGAGATTCACTCCACACACACCACACACTCAATGTGGAAGAGAGTCTCAACATTTGGAGAGACTTAATTTCCCCTCCCCCAACCATGTGCAAAGGCAATTTGTTTGTATAAAATTATTTGTGCAAACTACTGACAGGAATAATTAATTTAAAAGGTAGATATGGGTTCTGTCCCAACCTCTGTGATTTGAAGAAACACACAAGGTGCTTTTAGAGTGCAAAACTCACTCCACACACACCACACACTCAATGTGGAAGAGAGTTTCAACATTTGGAGAGACTTAATTTCCCCTCCCCCAACCATGTGCAAAGGCAATTTGTTTGTACAAAATTATTTGTGCAAACTACTGACAGGAATAATTAATTTAAAAGGTAGATATGGGTTCTGTCCCAACCTATCAAGAATGTTTTTTTAAAAAAGTCAAGCAAGACTGATATCATAAAAGGCTTAAAAGAAAGAAAAAGCTCCAACGTTTACGGCACACTGTGCCTTCATCAGGGAGAATTGAAGAGTGAATCAGGAAGAGGAAGTTTAAATAGAAAAAGGAAAGGGAGGAGTTCAAAAAAAGGGAGGGGGGGGAATCCACACCTGAAAACCAAGTAGCGACTAATTATAGCGTGATTTTGTCTAATAGAGTGCGGAAATGAAATGATAATTTCAAAAAATCAAATAATGATGTTAACTCTTTGACTGCCAGCCATGTTCAGAGCGGAGAGCTCCATACTGCCAGACTTTTGGGGGCATTTTCGCTGAACTTTGAAGACCCACCAAATATTGACTTTTCGGACTACATAAACATTGAACATATCTACCAAAACTTTAGACTCTCTTCTTTCATCAGAAAAATAAAGTTTGTTTCTAGCCTCTTTGATTGTTTAGAAATCGGCCGTAGTTTCAGCAAAAACACCTGATTTTGACCAATAAACAGAGAAAACAAGCTTTTTCTGCAGAGAAGCAAATTCAAGCAAAACGGTGACTGACGTCCAAATATTTTAGTTTTAGTGACACCTCAAACATCTGAAAAGTTGTTTACTTCAATGAAACAATAAAAACAACACAGGAAAAAAGGCTTTTGATGACAAAATAACTACATTTATTCACAGATTTAGAACATTTAGAACATAATACAAAACATAACAAAATAATCTATTTACATGCGTGTGAACTATTTACAGGTGTGTACGTGTGTGTGTAAACTTATTTACAGATGTGTGTGTGTGTGTAAACGTATTTACAGATGTGTGTGTGTGTGTGTAAACTTATTTACAGATATGTGTTGTAGTGACCCCCACAAAGTACTGGGTGTATTGGCAACATAACCGTTCACAGCTGACCAGCATTCCCTAATCAACCAGTGGCCAGGGAAGCAAACTACAGACTCGTCAACCGAATGTGCCACACCTGTGCCTCCTCCTTGGGAGTCACAGATAAGCAGGAGAGGAGACAGCACACAGAAAGAGGGGTGAACAGAACCAGATGCGTCGTGAGGGTGAGGGCCGGTTTCCGGCACAGCAATTCCATAGTAAAATATTTTAACTTGTGTTTGTCTGTTGCCAGGCCGGCCTGGGCCTAGGCCTTGGAGAGAAGGGGGAAAGAGCCCCCCCACAGCCCATAGAGTGGAAGCCCCCTGTGATCCGTACCCACGGAGCTGCCCCTGGTCATGGACCCACCCCACACGCCTCCAAGGCACAGAGGCCTTTTGTGACTTATATTCCCTGGACCCTTAAAGGGCCAGGCAGAGACCTGAGTTGGATTTTTATTTCCCTGTATTGCTTATTCTTTAGTAAATGTGCCGTGAGTTTTCTCAAAAGCTTTGTCGATAACCCAGTTCAGAAGAAACACAATTCTGTATATAAATATGAATCTCCCTGACCTGAATGGCAATGAGAATGAGTTATCCTACTACATGGACAAGACATGGGTGCAGTGTGAGTCACCCAGCTGCCTGAAGTGGAGGATGGTACCCAAGGTTAACGATGGAGGGGCTGAGTTGTATCAGTGATATGGAATGTGAGGACAGGCTACAGATTTGCCACTTCAAGCCTGAGGAACTGCCCTATCAAGAGAGAGACATTGAGAATAAAGAGAGACTGAGAAGATGTTAAGGCAGTGTACTTCAAGACAGCCAGGGAAAGGTCAGCCAGGCAGCATAGAGGAGATAGGTGACATGTTGATCATCGAGGGCTTCAGATTTAAGAGTGCTATGTGTAAGGAGGACTTGATGCTGTTCCGTTAACACAGCTTTGTGACAAGGGGATTCAGAGAGTAACCAAGGCATTCACAGAATCTCTGTTTATCATTTGTTATAGGTTGTTGTTATACATGTTAGTGTTCTGCAACAAAGCTGTGATTTTGTTCTGTTTCTGAAATACTGTGTTTCAAAGTTCAAAGAATAAAATACCGTAATTAAAGTGAGAAAAAAAAAAGTGCCGTCAAGGCTAAACTGCTCCCTGTCGTCGGTGTCTGTTCCTACCTTGTTGTGCTCATCATACCCGGTCCTACGTGGTGGTCACCATATATGGTGGCAGAGTGCGGGCGACTAGAACCCACTACCGGAGCACATCCAGGGTAATGACGTGACCTGAACGACCTTCGCCAACATTGACAGACCATAAGACAACGGGCTGTGTTCGTCACAAGTGGACTGTGGAAGCGGGTTTCATCTTGAATATCGGTTAGCCTGCTAACTAGTGCAGCAGATTAATGAAATAATCGTTCGCTTGGTGATACAAGCACCAAATTTGGCACACAAGTGCTTTGGGACCTACTCTCTCAGAAAAGTACGGTTTCCACTTGAAAAAACTAAATGGCCACCATTTTTCAAGATGGCCACCATTCGAAATGGATTCAAACAGCGTTTTTGACTGAATAATCCTATTTTGATGGCCTATACATTGAAATATATGTTTTTGAGTGTGAGAAATCCAATTCTGCATTTAGAATATAAAAATTATTGAATATTATGGTGATAAAATGGGAATTAAACAAAAAAAACACTCGGTGTTGTTTCCGATATTTTCTCATTTAAAAAAGGACACAAAATAACCAGAATGATTGAGCAATTTCCTAAAAGATGCATTAAAGACATTAGTTTCACTTTTGGCTATTGGACCTGTAAGCTACTTGTAGGGAAGGCCACGTAGAGAATAATCACTCATCCACACACCCACGCACACACGCACACGCACACGCACACACACACACACACGGGTGTGTGTCTAAATGTAGACATTTACACACACCTACACACACACAATTTAACCTTTCTGCTAAATTAGCAGTTTTTATCTCAAAATCTTTTTTTTTTTTTGGGGGGGGGGGGGTCTAAGTCTCATCCAAGGGAAAATGGAAAGATTGATGGAAAGCAGGGGAGAATAACATGACAGAACATTAAATTCTCTAAGCAAAACCTATATTTTAAGACATTTCACAGAAACAAGCTCCAACCGGAAAACCATAATAGAGTTTAGCGGTTTTTCAAATGAGCATTGAAACTAGAGAGTATTAAGTATTATGGAAAATAAAGTATACTTACTACACTGTATACTTACTGTATACTTACTACAATCATAATTACAGGACCTAGCAGGTAAGCTGATGCAGCTGGTTTCCGTGGCACCCGTGGAGATCCAGCGTGACATCATCACCAGTCTGCCTGAGATACTGGAGGACTCCCAGCATGGCGACATCGCCAGGGAGCTCAAGTGAGTGGAGTTCTTGGCAGCCACAGTCTGTGGTGCTAACGTGACGTCATAGAGGAGCTCTGTGAGGAGGAGTAATTGCATGCAATTGCAATTTCTGTTAAATGAATTTCGTTAATGTTGGAGAGGACAACTTTAGTCAAAGTGCCCCTATGCATTCTCCAATAAACTAATATTCCAATAATTTCTGCTACTACTGTATGAAGAATCACCAGGGGGGCATTCCATCAACGTCTCTAAATAGGACAGTCTACAAGTCTTTGTCTCCCCCAATGTTTTTTTTTATTTTTTATTCTTTTTTTTCAGTCTTGTTGTTGCTGTCTCGCAGGAAGCTTTTCCAGTTGGGTGGCAGTTTGTTTTTGTCTGTCACTCTTCGTCGACCTCCCATACCTCTGTTTGACCTAGTTTCAGCCTTCAGGCTTGAAGTCCAGTAGACATCAAAAATGATATCTGTTCGCTCATACTTTGATGAGTAGGTCTGGATTTTTGGAACTACATCCTGGACAGCATATTCCTCAAAGGTCTTTGATGTCGTAGGAGACAATGAATGCACAAGAGAGGAACCATCAATGATAATGGCATCACATTCTGGTTGTTTTGTCAGGAGGAGAAAGGGTAGCTTCCAGAATTTTTGAAAGCTGAGACTTCTGGCCAGAGTGGAGTTTCCCTGTGTCACAACCCGTTGATCTCCGTCTTCTGTGCGTAAGACTTGAAGCCCTCCAGGATGATGGACTTGATAGATAGATAGATAGATACTTTATTTATCCCCGTGGGGAAATTCACTTTGCCGCGCCACTCCACTAAAAACCACACATAACAACACAACATAAAGGACAGACAACAACACTGGGCCAGCCATGTACAGTATATAAAAAACAGTGAGGTCATGATATAAAAGTGGATTAAAAAGATGGCTATAGTTATTATATTAAAATACTAAAAAGTGATGATGATGATTAAAATAAATACAAATTCAGGAGCCTTGACCCCGACTGCTACTTTAGTTGCCATTGAACAGTCTTAGTGCAGCCGGGATAAATGATTTTTTATATCGCTCCGTCCGGGAGCGTATCGTAATGAACCGCCCTCTGCGTAAGAACCTGTTCCCATTGAGGTCATGACAGTTGCAGAACGCTGCAGCAGTACATCTACATCCTATTTTACCAAGACACAAAAGCAGATTTGAATGATAACAAAAACCGACTTGGATGACATTTGGTATCAACCTAACCATAACCTGCACCTGGCTGGACGGAGGACAAGATTCACTCAAAGGACACCGTAGACATGCACATCAAGTCCATCATCCTGGAGGGCTTCAAGTCTTACGCACAGAAGACGGAGATCAACGGGTTCGACCCGCTGCTCAACGAGATCACCGGCCTGAACGGCAGCGGCAAGTCCAACATCCTGGACTCCATCTGCTTCCTGATTGATCAAGTCGGAGACGGTAGGACTGAAACTTTCAGTCGTGCAGTGTGAGGGGTTCACCGACATAACATCGCACAGTGGGCAGGGGCCTTAAGGTTACACAGGATGCTAACCTGGCTACTATGGTTACAGAGGATGCCAGATTCCAAACAAAACATTTTTCTGGATTGCACTACACTGGGACCTGAACATCTGCACCACGCTGGGGACCTCAACAACTGTGCTTTGGAGAGTGACCTCAATCTATTTGAGCCTCAAAGTGAGTAGCTGACCATGCCTTTGCTGTGCCCACCCGTTTTGCCTCAGACTTGTTTTGCAATTCACAAGCTGCACTGCTTGGTGCTACCGTGTTGGAAGCTAACTAATGTTTTCCTCCACACGCAAAGCCATAGTTAGCTAGTCCAAACTAAACAATGCTGCTACTGCCAATTTCTTGATCAAAGCAGGTTTACAAATCAGTTGTTTCTAAGAACACCTTGCTGCTTACTGCATGCCACTTAATTATTCCTGCCAACATCAAAACAAGTCATTCACCGCATAATTCGCATTTCCTCAGCAGTCTTGATATGAGGCATTATAAAACGGATGGGTGAAATCAAGCAATCTGATTGGTTCATAGCCGTGGTATATTGAGCGTATACCACAGCTACAATTAGTCGAGCCTCATCACAGTTCGAAATGAATACGCCTGTTTATGTCACAGCAAAAAAAAATGTCAGACTAAACCCCAGAGTTACGAGGGCCTCCATGACTTTTGTGCGACCCGATTGGATAATAATGTCCTTGTGGGGTATCTGTTCTCGCATCTCATGTTTTACAATGTCACAAAACTGGGCATATTTCTAGGCACTCAAAATAAGAGACATAATTATTATGAAAACAATACGATTAGTAGAGCCTCATCACAGTTCGAAATGAATACACCTGTTTCACGGTCAACATTCCAAATATAACAGACTTTTAATTCAATCTCAAGGACATTTTATCAACTTAAAAAAAATAAAAATAAAAAACTCCTACGCAAAGTAACCATGTAGATTCCCAATATGTGGTCTGTTTATCAAAATAAAGCCTGTTTGAAAATGTGTCGAGACGTTTCTAACGCCTTTGGGTTTCCATGGCAATGCGTGCAGACCGAGTCACCCACGACCACCCAAACCAACCGTAACCGTAAGAACCTGTTCCCATTGAGGTCATGACAGTTGCAGAACGCTGCAGCAGTACATCTACATCCTATTTTACCAAGACACAAAAGCAGATTTGAATGATAACAAAAACCGACTTGGATGACATTTGGTATCAACCTAACCATAACCTGCACCTGGCTGGACGGAGGACAAGATTCACTCAAAGGACACCGTAGACATGCACATCAAGTCCATCATCCTGGAGGGCTTCAAGTCTTACGCACAGAAGACGGAGTTCAACGGGTTCGACCCGGGGGGCTGGCAGATGGGTGGAAATCCCGTCAACCTCCCCAAAATCTGTTGAGTTATGTCAATGGTTTCAGACATCAGTTTCACACATCAGTTATATTCAACACTGGAAATGGAAAAAGGGAATTTGGAGAGTGCCCAAGTGAAAATGAAGCGCCTGTATGATCGCCGTGCAGAGCCGAGGCAGTTCACTGCAGGTGATCAAGTACTGGCTCTGTCAGCTGTGGTTGGGTCACCATTCCAAGCAAAATACACTGGCCCTTTTACTGTGGTGGAGAAAATCTCTGAACAGAATTATTTGATAGCGGCTCCAGAACGGAGGAAGTCCACTAGGCTCTGTCATGTTAATCTTTTGAAATCTTACTATGTTTCTTTAGCAGAGGGTCCTACACGCCCTGAAGAAACCGCGGAGAGGGTTCGACCGGTTCTGTTAACATGTACTGAGGGTGTGATCTCATCTCATATGGTGGCAGCATATGTGGGGGATGAGGAAGTGATTCCGGATGAGGGGATTTTGCGTGGCCGTTTGAAAAACTCTGAGGCTCTCAATAACTTAGATGTGTTGTTGGGGCATTTGGATGGTCCGAAGAGAGAGGAAATGGCCGGTCTGATTAAAAGTTGTTCGTCTTTTTTTTCAGATGCCTCGTCACGTACTCCTCTGATAGAGCATGATGTGGATGTTGGGGATGCAACACCCATCCGGCAGCGTTTTTATTGGGTTAGACCTCCGGACTCCTTTCCTCTTCCTACAATGGAGGATTGTCTGGATCAGTTGAGGTCTTCAGCATTTTGACGTGTACGTGGGGGGGTGGCGTTGCTCTGTTGGTGGTCTACACGGACCACAATCCCCTCACCTTTATGAGAGAAGACCAGTCCTCGCTGGAAGACTTGCTGACCATTCTGGCAGAGGAGAATCTGCACATCGCCAAGGATATCGAGGCAATAATCGATTTTTAAAAAAAATATTTATTTATTTATTGTCTAACCGGATATTCAGACAGTTTGTAATGCTGACAGTGCGGAACACGGACGACATGTCATGTTATGTCGCCGGTAGCTAGATTATAACCCTGGTAGCTACTGGCTAAGCTAAGCTAGCTAACAGTAACTGACAGAGAGAACAAGGCCGCCGCCGTCGTCATGACAACCACAGACAAACTGCTCGTTCTAGCGTGTCTGTTTACAGCCTGTCTGCTGGTGGCGGGTCGCCAAGGCAACAGCAGCACTGAGGAGGAGAGCCACAGACAGGAGGTACAATTAGTCTTTTGGATTGCGCCCTCGTAGTAGCACCTGCTTCGAACGAGGGAACACGTACAATTTTGTTCACTTGGCATTTTTGCTCTCAAACAACTAGCTGGTGGGTCAATTCTAGAAGAAGGCGGGACTCCACCGGCAAACAACATCGCATTCTCCTTATCGAGGAAATCCAGTTTCTTATCAGGAGAAATGCAAGTTAACACCACATCAGCAGTAATACTGGGAAGCTGACCTGGCCATGTCAGCAACTTTACTTTGAATCTAGCCTGATGACCCTGCAACCGTGTCCACAAATTGATGCACTGTACATGTTTTCTACAGAATAAATGAACGTGAGCCATCCAGCTGAGAGTGATTCATACAAAGATACACCCTGTCACATTGGATAGACAGGATATCCACATTGGATAGACAGGATACCACAGTATCAAAGGAACACAATTATTCTGGCGTTTAAATTTTAATGAGGGAACTCAAACATATTGTAAAGATAAATGGCAATATTTACAATGTTAAACTATAAAGTGTTGTGTCAACTCTTTATTTTTAGTATAACATGTATTGCTTTGAGTCAGTCGACGAAGTAGAATTTTCCCAAGTTACTGTTGCCCAGCTCAAACCGTGTCCACGTCAACTTTACTCTGACAGCAGAGAAAGGCTGCTACAAATGGTGAGTGATATTAAATAGAGTCTTTACTCTGGCGCCCTGCATAAGAGTCTTCTTTACTCTGGCGCCTAATGCATAAGAGTCTTCTTTACTCTGGCGCCCTGCATACGAGTCTTCTTTACTCTGGCGCCCTGCATAAGAGTCTTCTTTACTCTGGGGCCTAATGCATAGGAGTCTTCTTTACTCTGGCGCCCTGCATAAGAGTCTTCTTTACTCTGGCGCCCTGCATAAGAATCTTCTTTACTCTGGCGCCTAATGCATAAGAGTCTTCTTTACTCTGGGGCCTAATGCATAAGAGTCTTCTTTACTCTGGCGCCCTGCATAAGAGTCTTCTTTACTCTGGGGCCTAATGCATAAGAGTCTTCTTTACTCTGGGGCCTAATGCATAAGAGTCTTCTTTACTCTGGCGCCTAATGCATAAGAGTCTTCTTTACTCTGGGGCCTAATGCATAAGAGTCTTCTTTACTCTGGCGCCTAATGCATAAGAGTCTTCTTTACTCTGGCGCCTAATGCATAAGAGTCTTCTTTACTCTGGGGCCTAATGCATAAGAGTCTTCTTTACTCTGGCGCCCTGCATAAGAGTCTTCTTTACTCTGGGGCCTATGGTATGAATGTGTCTTCATAATGATCTGGAGCACCTATTATTGTACTATTATTCACATTATTAGTATGAAAACTCTCTAACCATTTGATGTAAGGCTGTGCAATTTTGACACATGGTGGGGCTACCCATCTGCTAAGTGCACTGTAATGATGTACTTGCAGCCACATTTGGTATTATTTTACAAATCTTTAAATCTATAAAATAAGAGTGTTAGAACTTGACAGCCCATGTTCTCCAACATGTTATGATTGAACACTAACACTTCTATCTTCATTGTCTGTCCTCTTGTTACATGTTTATCTATTCATTTTCTATATATACCTATTCAATGTCTGCTCTGAATGAGATCGAAATGGGATAGACTGGATATCAGAGTAAAGAACAGTGATATTCTAGACTTAATAGGGTGAATTTACAAAGGCTGAATAGATGAGTCGCTTTGAAAGTTGTTGACTTCTGTTACAGTATGTCCTCGTTTCCAATCTAGACCTTATTTATCTATGAAATATTGCAGAATGGCATTTCTAGTTAGTCTGTTTAGTTGAAAGGTTAGATAGATATGAGGTTGGAAAGATAGATGGTTAGACAGAGTCAAGTATGTTAGAAGATAGATAGTATGATAGATAGTTACATATTCATGTAAAGTATATGCTTATTATATCACGGCGTTGTTCGGCCCGACGCGAAGCGAGCATGTAACAGCCCAGGGTCAAGGCACTGTACACAAAATAAGGGGAGACCACACAGCTTTAAATCAGAACAAAAGTAAAAACACACACATATAATAAAAAACACAACATTTGGTTCACACTTAAGAACCTTGTCTCACGCGTAAATTATCAGTCTTCTGTGGGGGAAAAATGTGACTGGCAGACAGTACGACAATACTTCTGGGGTATTATGGTTATTAAGTTATAGCCTAGCATTTGTCTTCTATCTTCTTTTACTGTGTTTCAAGGAACTCAAGGTTATAAAGGGGTCAAGGTTATATGGGGGAAAGGGAACTTTATCTAGACTTTAGCACAGACACGATACAGCACGGACACTATCTCTCTCTCTCTCCACTACGCACGCTACGTCAAGTCACGTACACACCGAACACGCCTTCCCATAACAAACCCGCCGCCGGGCATGTCTAAGAACACTACAATCCTTTTTTTCCATCATAACGGCCTGTCGTGAGCTATTGCTTAAATATACCACTGCACATATACATCCAGTCACCATTGTATGTCATTGCACATCACGCTACCATTTGCACTTTACTGTATAGATTGCTGTAAATACTGCTACTTATCACTGCAATATAATTGCTATTTGTTGCACTTCTGGTTAGACGCACAATCATTTCGTCGCATTTTCTTGTAGCCTACTATGTAATGACAATAAAGTGAATCTAATCTAATCTAATGTGTCTGCCCTGGGGGCAGCTGTACACATGCTTCTGATCATCCTGATCCCAGCAGTCCTTAATACAGCCCATACAGTAGCTGTGTCCACAGGCAGTGGTCACCGGATCCTTCTATGGATCCAGACAAATCGGACAGCTGAATTGGTCCTTCTCTACAGACATGTTAGTTGGTAAACTGGACTGTACACAACATATTTGTACTACCATTGTACTAACACAACACTTCTAGTATAGATATCAATTGAATTTCAACCATGAAACAAATCATTATTGGTGTGGACCTAGAGTATGAGGAGTGTGCTAGTGCGTGTATAAGAGTGGTTTACATATTCCTCCCTAAAAGGAAAAAAAATGGAAAGCACTTTATTCTATTCCTTCAGACACATGTGCTTCTATATATATATATATTCTATATATGTTTTATACTTTTTTGGGAGATGATAATCGTGAGTGCTATGTATAATATCTTTATTTTCTGGAATGTATATGATAAGGCATCTCTCCCCATCAACTACACCACAATTTAGACAGCATCTGCCCTTAATCCCTAATCTGTAGGGATGTGGGACTGTGTACATCCATGAACATGGGGAATAAAGACAGTGTTTTATATTCAGTGCCAACATCTGTAACATAGACACCATCCCATCCGGATTATGTTTATATAGGTAGGCCTACCAACAGAAGAATATAGGGGATTTTGGCAAATATTTTTGGGCCGCATTCCACAAATGCATGTTCCTTACAAGTTGTACCTTGTTGTAAAGGTGACTAATAAGGCTTTCCAACGATAAAAAAAAATACTCGGCGGGCCACTTGTTGATCACGCACAATGTATTATGACGTATTAGTGTACCACTATAAAACCACGGTGCGTCTTGTCATCGATCACAACTTGGTAGACATCTCACATGTCACGTTGTTTTTATAGCTTCATACGTTGGATAAAACAACTAGAAGATGGAGAATAGAAGAAACCAAGAAAAGGTAAGGATACCTATTTGAAAGCACTGTCTCAAGAGCAACACGCCTATTCATAGTTTGCAGTCACGTGACTGGCGCAGAGCCCTGGCGGCCATAGTGGAAACTCCGCAGACCTGCAGCACCGACCTGTCATTAACCACCTGTTTCAAGCGTCGATTCATTAGATCACCTCTCAAAAGAAGAAAAACAAACTACACTTTTTGGACACTTGTTGCGATCCATATAGATGCACATATAGAGCGTATATCCATATAGATGCAGATATAAAGCATATATACATATACATATACCATATGATAGATATAGATCCATATAGATCCATATACACCTCGTTCCAAATTATGCAAATTATATTTTTCTCAGATTTTCCTAAATAGTCGATGCAAATGACAATCAGTATAATTTTCAAGTCATCAACCGTTAGAGTATAATTCAAATTTTATTGAACAAACCTCCCAATGATAACAGTATTTTTTTTAAATAAAAAACTCAAAATGCACTGTTCCAAATTATTATGCACAACAGTTTCAAAACATTTTATAGGTTGTAAAGAACTAAAAATGGTAATTTGATGAATTTAGGGTTAGGAGGTCATATTAGGAGGTCATATTTACTGAAATCAAAAGCTATTTCAAACAAAAACATCTTAACAGGTCAAGTTACATGTTAACATAGGACCCCTTCTTTGATATCACCTTCACAATTCTTGCATCCATTGAACTTGTGAGTTTTTGGACAGTTTCTGCTTGAATTTCCTTGCAGGATGCCAGAATAGCCTCCCAGAGCTGCTGTTTTGATGTGAACTGCCTCCCACCCTCATATATATTTTGCTTGAGGATGCTCCAAAGGTTCTCAATAGGGTTGAGGTCAGGGGAAGATGCGGGCCACACCATGAGTTTCTCTCCTTTTATGCCTATAGCAGCCAATGACACAGAGGTAATTTTATTTTTTTGATTGATTGAAAACTTTATTAGAAGATTTGCAGGAGTAGGTACATGAAAGTACATATTACATACAAGGTCAACTAACAGGATAAAAACCCAAGAAAGCCAGTGGCTTATTTCAATTGGGGTCCTTGATTCTCAATTCAATTTTGCTATACCATAGCTAGCTAGCACCTGGTGGTAACGTTAGATACCGTAGCTTGCTAGCACCTGGTGGTAACATTAGCTACCGTAGCTTGCTAGCACCTGGTGGTAACGTTAGCTACCATAGCTAGCTAGCGCCTGGTGGTAACGTTAGCTACCGTAGCTAGCTAGCACCTGGTGGTAACGTTAGCTACCGTAGCTAGCTAGCACCTGGTGGTAACGTTAGCTACCGTAGCTAGCTAGCACCTGGTGGTAACATTAGCTACCGTAGTTAGCTAGCACCTGGTGGTAACGTTAGCTACCGTAGCTGGCTAGCACCTGGTGGTAACATTAGCTACCTTAGTTAGCTAGCACCTGGTGGTAACGTTAGCTACCGTAGCTGGCTAGCACCTGGTGGTAACGTTAGCTACCGTAGCTAGCTAGCACCTGGTGGTAGCGTTAGCTACCTTAGTTAGCTAGCACCTGGTGGTAACGTTAGCTACCGTAGCTGGCTAGCACCTGGTGGTAACGTTAGCTACCGTAGCTAACTAGTACCTGGTGGTAACGTTAGTGTAAGAGTCTCTAGGCACAGAGGGAGGTCGACACAAAGGAACAGCTGTACAAACGTGTTTGTTAACGTACAGCACGGCTCAGCACCGTCACTGACGGGCTAACACACACACACTGCACCGTCACTGACGGGCTAACACACACACACTGCACCGTCACTGACGGGCTAACACACACACACACACACACACACACACTGCACCGTCACTGACGGGCTAACACACACACTGCACCGTCACTGACGGGCTGAGCGAGACGTTCAAAATAATCAAGAATAAATACTAAGTGCAGCACGCGGCCGTCACTGCCGCTCAAACTTTCCATACAGTGTGTGTGTGTGTGTGTGTGTGTGTGTGTTGTGGTCGCTCGTATCTGTGGACTGTTTAGCTCTAGCCACCCGCACAGTTGTGTCAGCTCCAGCTCGGGATTTTGAATGACGACAGACGCCGTGTGTACGTGTTATATAGGCGGAGAGTCCCGTCCCTCGTGACACAAGCGTCGCCTGAGCCAGCCAATGGGCTGGCGCAGTGTAATTCAGTTTCTGATGAGGTCACGCAGGGGGCGTTCCCAAGTTCGTTTTGTAGAAACGAACTTTTCTACAATGCTGAATGCTGCTGTTTAAATTGTTTTAACTTGAAACCAGTTGGTCACTGAGTAGTGAGTAACAGACTCAGTGAGTACTGTTTTTGTTGCTTGAATAAAGGCTGTTGTGGACTATACTGGGGAAGTATTTGTTATTATTCAGGAGTAAAACAATAAATACAAATATCGGATTGATATCGGTATCGCAGATACCTGAAGCCCAGGTATCGGTAGTGGAAAAAAATGGGATCGGGACATCCCTACCTAATTTCATCCAATACGGGCCTTTCAATATCTTATTGATAATCACAACCTAGAGAAACAAGATTTCTACAGGTATTTACAACTGAGGCATTACTACTTCTATAAGAATATAAAGAATAATGAGGTTTCTGAAATGAGTCTCGTCAACATTTTTATTGATGCGTATAAGGGCAACACCCACAAGAAACTGGTGTCAAGAATTATACAGAAGAGTATACAGTCCACCAAGAATCACTCCACCTTATATGTTAGGGATAAGTGGGAGAAGGAAGCAAACATAGTCCTAACTGAGGAAGAATGGTTGAACATATGTAAAATACAATCCACCACCTCTAGCTCTGGACAATGGAGAGAATTTTCATGGAAGAACATTATTAGGTGTTTTATTACCCCAAGAAGAAAATACTTACAGAATGGTACACCGGGAACTAAGAATTGCTGGAGAGAGTGCAACAATTCAATGGCTCATTTATATCAATTTTTTGGGAATGCAGGGGTGCAAACTGGTGATGGCCCAAAAAGGTGACAAAATTATTTTCACTGAAAACGACGGAAATTATCATTGCGCGGCGCCCAGGCACCTTCCTATGATGCATGCTATACTTTTTCTATACAAGCTCTGTTCAAGGGACACATAAAGCCTGTCAGTGTTATTCAGACCTATGAAGCAGCGGTAACAATAATGAAAACACATCTATTAGAATTAGAAGAAAGATGTATTTATTTTGTAAATATATATATATATTTTTTGTTTTTGTTTTTTTGGTTTGTCACTTAAAACATTTATTCCCACATACATGAAACCACACATCAATCCCCAAAAAGAAAAGTCGCTTTGGATAAAGGCATCTGTTAAATGCCCAAAAATGTAAATGTATCATGAGACTTGTTAACCAAGGGCAGTGTGGTGAGTGGGAATGTAACGATGGACATAATATGTCATATTATGTGCTGAGAGAACATTCCACAACAAACAGTATCAAAACGGGAATTTCTTAACAAGGTTCCCATACGTAGGGACGTCTACAGCTCCATGAGGGCTTTTATTTCATTAATGCGTGACGCCTTCTTGTCGGTGGGGTTCTTGGAGCCGAAAGCCTTGTCCACCAGATCCTGCTTCTGCCTCTGAATCTTCACCATGTTCTCCTCCACAGAGTCCTTCACGATGAACTTGGTGATGAAGACGTCTCTCTTCTGGCCCAGGCGGTGACAGCGATCCACACACTGGTCCTCTGCTGCAGGGTTCCACGCTGGATCCATGAGGAAAACACAGGAGGCGGCTGTCAGGTTGAGTCCCACCCCGCCAGCTTTGAGTGACAGCAGCATGATCGTTGGGCCGTCAGGAGCGGGGCTCTGGAACTCCTGGATGACCTGGGGCCGCCTCTTCTTTTTTTTTCTTCTTTTTTTTTTTTTTCTCAAAGATTCAAACATTTTACAATATAATTGAACAAATTTTTTCTTGTTTCCCCGCCCCCTTGTATCCACCCCCCCCACCCCCCCCACCCCCCACCCACCCACCATTGTGCGGCAACGCCCAACGACAACACAACAAAAATATTATAATAATAAGACAAAACACACATGCCTACATACACACACACACACACACACACAATAATACATTCATTAGGGATGCGCTATGATATTAACAGCAATTCACATCACCGTGCATCCCTACAAGAAACACTGTCCATCAAACAATAGTACCTGAAGCTGCCCTTCTTGCCATAAAATCTATATGTGGTTGCCATATTTATACAAAGTCCTGACTCTTATGTCTTATATTATAGTATATTTTATCTAATGGAATGTAGCTAGAGATTTCATTTAACCAATGTGATATTGTAGGAGAGTAATCGGATTTCCAATGGATTGCAATACACTTCTTTGCAGCAATCAAAGCAAGATCAATATATATTTTTTGAAATTCATTCCAAGGATCCATATTGATTGTGCCTAAAAGTCACAAGCGAGATGATTTTGCAATGTGAATATTTAAACATAATGCTATCGTGTCAATTACAAAATTCCAAAATGTTAACAACAAATTACATGACCAAAACATATGGTAAAACTCCCCTTTCTGTTTTTTGCAGCGCCAGCACAAAAAGGACATTTCATTATTCATTTTATAAAGTTTTGCAGGTGTATAATAAGTTCTATGCAACATTTTAAAAATACATTTTAGTAGTTTTCAGTAGTTTGTGCCTCATATTGTAAGAACATTTATGAACTTTAAGACAAAAGAAAGACCAGTCCTCTTTACTTATATCCATGTCTAAATCCTTTTCCCATTTACACCTCGTAGCATCTGTACTTGTAGACAAGCATTCAAGCAGAGATAAATAAACTTGAGAAATACATTTAGAACTTTGAACCTCCTTATTGATAAGGCCTTCTATTTTGGAGGGCTTGGGTTCTTCAAGAGTGCCTTGAGTTGTCTGTATCATATGGCGGATTTGAAAAAATCGAAATAAATGTGTGGAAGATAAATTATATTTTGACTTTAACTGAAGGAAAGAAACAAATGTACCACTGTCGTAAAGATGTGTTATTTCCCTTATCCCCTTGTCGTACCAAGACTTGAAGGTGTCATCATTAAAACAAGATGTAAAATTGGGGTTTCTCCAGATAGGAGTATAGGGCGAAAGGTGTTCCTTGTGACCCATACGTTTATGGGAGTTCTTCCATATTAGTAAACTGTTAATAATAATAGGATTATTTGTGATTTTTTTAACCTGTTGTAAACCAATATAAGGCAGGTATCTCAGTTCATATGGAAGAATGTCATAAGATTCCAGTCTTGACCATGCGCTAGATGAGCTAGAGAACCACTGCCTAATCTGGGTAAATTGGGCAGCCAGAAAGTAAATGTTAAGGTTCGGTAGGTTTAAGCCACCATCATTATATGGAAGTTGTAAAACTTGTTGGCTAATCCTTGGTGACTTACTCTCCCAAATGAAAGGGGAGAAGATGCTCTGTAAATATATTTTGAACATTTATTTTTGAACAAATAAAACCAATTCTGATGAAGTCCATCCCACCAAGCACATCACTTGTGCTTTTTTGCCTTCTTTGCCTGTACCAGCACTTCCAGTGCTTTTTTTTCTTTTTTGAGCAGCCATGTGCCTCACTGTGGCTTGCCTGTCATCCTCCACTGCAGTCTTCCTGCTTTGTGCAGCACTGGTTGTTGGCTGGCAACCAAACTCTTCCTGCCTCCCTTTTGTCTTCAACAGGGCCTGTTGTCTGCGAGCCTTGTCTTTTGAGCCTGCAGTGTGGATGTTCCTGCATAGGACCTTGTCTACCTTTGAGAACTTGACATCCTCTCTCCTGAACATCTGTATTGCTGTCTGACCCCTGGACCTGAGGGCATACTTGGTTGTCTGGATTGGTTGTCCCTAAAGGTGTCCATGCTCATTCTGGTGCTTTTGCAGTCAATAATATCTCCCATGGCACTGAACGATGACTCCACCATTGGTCCATGGAAAATGGAGAGCGCTGCTCGAACCACATGGTTGAGGCCTGGGTACCTTCCAGTGTCAATGACATTTGCCCACCAGTTAACCATGTTGTCCCCATCAGTGTACAGGGGAAGGGTGGAATTTGTGCTGAATTTGACAACTTCCAGTGGCACGTCAAATTGGGGTGTGGCACCAAGTGGCTCATCATCCCTGCCAGCCACTTCAGGAGGATGCCCGTCTCTGAGTGTCCCCTCACCAATGGGTCCAAGGCAGACAGTGACTGCAGGGTCCTGCTGTCCAGTGGCAGCTTTTTCTGCATATAGGCTGCTGTCGACATGTATGCAGTCTTCGCTGTTTCGAGAAACTGCAGCACACTCTGTAAAACATTAAAACGATTGCAATTAAATCATTTTACCTGGAGAAATTTATAAATGTTTGATTTGCCGTTTTTAATACATTTACTAACCTGATTACGTGGATTTCCTGCCTTCAGTTTCTCCGCCACCTGTCCGACATACAGCTCACAGAGAGGCAGCATTTTGTCCTTGAAATCCAACTCCATGATATTCTTTGGGGTGGTATGCGGATTCTCAGCCTTGATAAAGCACCCCATGAAGGTTTTCACAACTTCAAGCTGCTTGTCATGCAGCTTGTGGACAAGGGTTTGGCTGCCCTGTGAATAATGGCATTATTATAAAATGCTACAACAAGTCTATTACCATACACAGACATGCAGTTGAGGGTCTGTTTATATCACAATCTAACTGATGAGAGAATACAAGGATAGGCCTATTTAGTTGATCTATCAGAGATTGATAATTCACTAATTCATTAGTGTGAAAACACACACCTGGAACACCGTAACATACTCCTTCATGATGGGAAGGACGCCGAGGTAAATGCTCAGCTGGAGGTCTGTGTTGCGACTCTCAAACCAGAGCTTCTTCCACACCCTTTCTTTCCTGTCCTTCCCAACTTGCGTCATTCCTGGAAGAGAGAGATTAAATACAATATGTATTTTGGGCTACATACAGTATACAAGAGGATTAATCACATAAGATTGTTGGCGGCTGAGGCCCCCCTTTACAATATTAGATTAATTTAAAGAATTTTTGGGGGGGTCCTGGTGGAAAAATTGTATCCTGGCCTTTGCCCGCTCACCAACACTGTGGTCCTTGTATATCTCCACTATATCACTGTGGATCTTGTATATCTCCAATTTTGCCGGCATTGTGGATGTGGTGGCAGGAATCTCCATCAACATCTAGGAGGTTCTGACAGTACTTGGACCTTATCCTGGTCTCCAGCCCGGACTTACTCCCTCGCATGACGTTGCAGGAGTCCATCATCATGCTAACCATGTTAGTAAATGGAATTGTGTGTTCCTTGAAAAAGGTCACTAGGGCCTTTTCCAGATGTTCAGCTTTAGTACTTTAGTACTTCAATGGAGCCAAGGTGCTCGACGACCACATGCTTCAGCTCCTGATTAAAGTAACCAACAAGGATTGACAGCACCTTCTTATTGGAGCTTGATGTGCTCTTATCCAGGTTGATGGAGAAAGGGCTTGACTGAATGCTCTCAAACGTCCTCTCTGAGAAGGTGTACATTGATTGCAGCTTGGCAAGAGCTTGTAGTAGATCTCAAACTTCTCCCGCGGGTCCTGGGGCGCATGCCCAAAGACGAACCAGTGCAGCTTGGCACTGATGCTCCACGCCTCTGAGTGTAGCTTGTCAAACACCACGGGCGTCTTGATGGTCAGTGACAGCTGATACATGGGCATCTTGATGGTCAGTGACAGCTGATACATGGGCATCTTGGTGCTGCGGCCACAGTCGGGGATGAGCCGGTGCTTGGGGTGCAGCTTGCCAGGCCCCACCCGGGAGTCAAAGTCCAGCAGGGCCTTGTTGAGCTGTGCCACCTTTCGTCCTCCTGGGCGAGGGAGAACAGGTCCACCTGGTCGCCTTTGGACTCCAGCATGGCCTCCAGCTCTTCCTTGCCTTTACAGATCATAATAAATAAATAAAAAAGCGTCTGCTGAATGTCAGAAATTTAAATATAAATCTCAGATCAAATCTGAATTGGGTATCAGAGTATTCTAATGGGCATCACGGGCCTCATTTATAAAGCTTGCAAAAAAACAAGCAAAAAACTACTTTGTAAAAACAAAACGTGTGATGCATGATAAATCTACAACCCAAATCTGATGTTTTACATGAAGACCAATTTAATAAGTAATATGTCCTGAGCATCATGTCCTCTCAGTATTTATTCTATCTATCTCTGATGGCTTAAATGTTTTTTTTCCAAATCCAAAAGTGCTATTATCAAGAGGATGTACTGTTGAAGGAGACCTGGAAGGAAGGTAGGAGATGGCTGATCATGCAGACAGTCGGCAGCTGAGGGCAGTGGTCATGTTCAGCCACATACGCAGAGAGTGACCGTTTCTGCGTGATGAGGCTTTCAATCATGTAGTGGTGTGTGTTCTAGGTGCTGTTCCACCTAGTTTGAACGTCCTGCTGCAGACGCTTAGGCAACATATTTAGTTCTACTTGGATATCCTGCAGCTGTGAATATGCCAAGGGCGAGTGTTTGAAATGGCCTACCATTTTTCTCCCGTTGGCCAGTGCATCACTCACGCTGCGCACACACAACAGTCCCTCATGCACGATAAGCTGCATAGTGTGCGCAAAGCATCCCAGACTCGCCACTCCAAGTTGATCCATGCCCTTCTTCATATTTTTTGCATTGTCTCTTAAAACTACATGGACTGCTTTTGTTCATCTTCCATTTGAGCAGCATCTCCTCCATGGCTGCCTTAATGGAATCCCCAGTGTGTGAGCCACGGAACTCACGGGCATGCAGCACGCTTTCTTCAAAGTAAAACCTGAGTCTATCCAGTGTGCTGTGAGACTCAACAACGACATTGGACACACGTCTGAGCTCCAGATGTCTGTTGTGAAGCTAATAGCGCCGACATTCTCCAAGAGTTTGGCGAGGAACTCACACACTTCTTTGTGCATTTGAGGGATGGCTTTTTCGGTTATATGATGGCGACTGGGCAAAGTATAGCGCGGGGTGCTCAATTAAGCTCCGAAACCCCAAATTATCTACCACCGAAAGTGGTTGGTCGTTGAGCACAATCAACTGAACTAATTTCTCCGTTATCGCTTTCACAATTTTGCTGTCTGGAGGGAGTTTCTCTCGCCTCTGTATTGATTGTAGCAATGTCTGCTGTTGCAGGGGCTTTTTCTTTGCAGCAGACGCTTGCAGGTATGCCTGGTGCTGTTCCACGTGGCGTTTTTTTAAATGTTTAATTAAATTAGTGGTGTTACACCGACTAACATCGCTGCCACCCCTCGAAACTGTTAATTTGCAAAGACTGAAGTATTCTCACACTGCTGACATGACTCACACACAGGTAGCTACTAGCCAACTCTCATGTACGTGACCACTGGCTACTACTGTTGTCATCACGTGAGTGACACACCAGATCGAGAGCGCAGATCGTGCGATCCGCGATCCAGCGATCCGCGATCCAGCATTCAAGTCCAATATCGCAGCGATATCAGTATCGGATCGGGACATCACAAACACAAAAAATGCAGATCGAGAGAGCATGCTGGAGTTGCTTGTTCGCCGTTTCTCCGCCTGAAATCTATGTGTATTGCAGTATACAGAGTAGATTGTCCTACAAAGACACTTAGTTTTAGTAATCTAAAAATTAATTAGACCCCTATACTTTCTTTTATTTATCTTTTGTTTCTTTTTATTTTACTACTCGATATTTTCAGTTTGTAAAGCGTCTTTGAGTGTGATGTAAGGTGATCAACTTCTCCAGAATTTATTTAATTGAGTCGTCACTTACAAGCGAGTTCGTTTAATCTCAACGAGACGTCCTTGATATCACTTCTTAAGATAAAATGATCCAATCAAATATTCGGCACCACTACTGAACGGTTCCTTAAGAGAATATTTATTCGAGCACATCAGCAAACAATAGCATCAGCAAACGATAGCATTTCATTCCATGGAAAGGGGTCCTATCTAGCTTCACCTCCGCAGGCCAGTATCAGCTGGTTAACTGCAGAAGCTTCACCGGACAAGAGCCCCGTTTCGCCTTGGTACATAGTCCTTTATACATTTGATTTAACATTTGGGGCTGGGCTGTCCCTCCCCCCCTATCTGTTAGTTTTTTAATTGTCAGCATAACATCTGTTGCAGCTGTGAGCAAGTGTTTCAGTTAGTTATGTGGCCTTCAACTCCTCTCTGTGTGTTATCTTCTTCTTCTGGCCTCCCGTTGTCATGGTGATATACGTACTTGTGTGAGCACAGAGCAGAGCAGTGTGTCCTTAAAATATAGTATAGAAGAATAGACTTATCATTAATCATTAGTTATGAAAGTATAAAATCAGTACAGTAAAATAGAATATCATAACAGCAGGTGTAAAATGGTTGTTAGCACATAGGTAAAAATAAGTAATTTACAGGCGGTTTGAATCATAACACTTTCTTTTAGTCAAGAGCTTTTCTTCTTCTTGTCGCTCAAAAACAGAACCTTTCTTTTGGCTTTGCGTGACCTTCCTATTGTTCTCAACTGACCTCAGTCACATATTATTTAAATGAGCACATAGTACATGATTTATCACTTCTAGTTATTTTAATACAAATTCCCAACAAATCCCCCCATGGTCATTAAACAAAATTATGACCATTACAGAGAATTTGTAGCCAGACATGGTGAGATGGGTCGTAGACCGCAAATGCCTTTATTTACACCATTCCTTCACAAACCTCCATAATCACAACATATCTTCAACTCCTATATCATGATCCAAGATCTCCTCACCCTCTAACAGTGACTGCTGCTGCTCAGCAATAAGCATTTGTAATTGCATCTGTGTTCTAGCATCAACCTTGGTTAGGGCTGTAGTAATCAGTCGCTGGGCCAGGCCTCTAATGCAAGGGATAATACAGCAGCCAAACAGGATCAACACCGTGGCAGAGATGAGGAGGGCAGTGAGCATAGACATAGCTAGATTTTTCCATTTACCAAAAACAGAGTCGAACCAGTCACCAATAACAGTGCTAACTCCAGTGTTTGCATACACCTCTTGTAAACATCCTCATCACCATCTACCACATTTCTCATTATCAGCGCCCAAGTGTCTCGCACCGACCCATGAGTGGGACCATGTGCCTCAGCACCAATAACATTCATTAGACCTGCACGGGCCACTATTCTTCCGTCATGCGCTCTCCACAACCCGTAGCCCTTTTCAGAGGACCAGCTTTGCGTCACCCCCCTTGTTACCCACACTGACCTTTCTTGGGGGGAGGCGGCCCCCTGTATGTCATCTATAGTCTGTACAGAGCATTTAGGTTTGTCTAGCTGGATTGAAACCAGCTGATGTTCTCTGGGGACATATCAATGGACTGCACTTACATAGCGCCTTTATCCAGAGCGATTTACAATGGCTTCTCATCCACCCATTCACACACACACATTCACACACCAATGGTGGCAAGCTGCCATACAAGGCGCCGGCCCTGGGAGCAATTTGGGGTTCAGTGTCTTGCCCAAGGACACTCTGACATGTGGCCTTCCGGGGCTCGAACCGCCGATCTGCCAACCTTGCGATCATTAGATGGCGGCTCTACCTCCTGCGCCACAGCCACCCCCTCCTGATTTAGCGGCTGCATCTGCAGCATCATTTCCTTTATCTTCGTCTGTGCCGGCTTTCGAGTGTCTGGACTGTGTGGATTATAATCCAGCTGCACCTAAAAACTATGAAGAGTTGAATTTGACTTTACAGAGCACAAAATGTATGACATTGAGAACAACATCGACCCAAAGAACCACTTCTACAACAATAACAACTGTCTGCAACTTTGAATATTACACAGAGGAACAATTCAAAAGTAATATAGTAATGGATGATAACTATGCTAGTCTACGATAGAAAGAACCCCGGTTCATCCCATCTGTAAGGTCATGTTAACCATGGATGCACCATAGGTAATGCTAGCACAAGCCAACTTTCAATCCTTGCCATCCTTTTCTTGCATAGCACCCGCAAATGAACACGGAGTGGAATAGGCTAAATAGTTGATTGTCTTTGGATTTAGCCAGTTGGCGAAGATTTATGAGGAATAGGCTATTTAATTTGTGTTGCTCATCTAACAGCGATACGGTGTTGTTTAATTTACGGTCTTGTTTAATTTCTATGAGTGTTTTCCTTGTAGGCTATGCTTGAGTCAGTGGCGTACCGCAAAATCCCGAGGCCCACCCGCAAGGTGGCGGCGGGGGACCTTTCGCAACGGAGGTTAACTCAAACGGATGTAGCGGTACATTTATTTGAAGGCTGCATATAGCCTACAGCATAGACCGTTAGTTAACCCTAACCCTACTACAGCATAGACCGTATGGTTGGCCTGGACAGCTATCAGAATGACACCGTGTGTGTGACTGTGTGTGACATGTCCATACACAAACGGCAACTAGAACAGACCGACAGGCTACACACCACCCCGAGTTAATTTGATTAGTAGATTAATACATATCTCTAATAATATCAAATAATAGGCTATTCTTACCTTTAACAATGACCAAAACGTCCTCTCCTCCTGGCATTAGTTTGTGCGAAGTCCTTCACTATGTAACATAGTATGTTTGTTAAATCCATTTGACGTGCGCGCTGGCTTTCAATGCTGAGAATCGCTAGTCTGGAGAGTGTGTCCTGGGACATGGTGCTTCTCAGACAGCTTTTGATAATTTTTTGTTTTGAAAACGATCTCTAGGCCGAGTCAGCCTGCGCCATGCCAGCTGCAGTAACACTGACCTCCACAGCGGTGCAATAGGTGCATCCACGACGTTCGTCCCTGACCCAGTGCTCAGTGGCGTAGCGCAAAATCCCGGGGCCCCCCCGCAAGGTGGCGGCGGGGGCCCTTTCGCAACGGAGTAAAAAAAAAAAAAAAAAAAACGTGCGTTTTTTAGAGGCCGATGCGTTATTGACGTTGCGAAATTTCGCAATATGCACTCTACATTCTAAATGCTTGACTTAGCAAAAGGTACAAACAAGTGAGAGCAATAGCCTTTAACTAAAACCAAATGGTAGACTACACATCAGTAGAATGTATTATAAGTAGAATAGTACAAGCTTTATTTCTTTAAACAAAGTGTGGTGTGCACAGCAGTGTGATATCTGTAAACATATCTGTAGACTCTCCGCTAAGGGTTGCCAGATGGGATTGAGAATTTCCAACCTAACCAATCTAAAAACTTCTAAATCCACCAAAAACCAGCCCATCTGGCAACCCTGTCTCCGCTGCATCAGAGTCTACTTGTTGCGTAAAATTGGCCAGGGTTAGTCAAATCCTTTTGGATTTGGATTTGTCCGTTGGACATCTCGTATATTGGTATATTGTGGCATTTCTTTACTGTTTGCCATCTGGTCTAGGAATACCCAGGGAGACGCAGACCGCAGAAGTAGATTAGAATAGTAGAATAGAAAAAAGAAACAGCTATATATAGCCTAACCATGCTGAATTACAGTATGTACCTGTATGATGCACTGACAGCCTGTGACTGTGAACCTGGCCGGACCCTGCCCTTCTGCCTGAGTTTGAGTATGATGCTGCCCAAATAAATGTTATTGTTTAGTGCTGTACGCTTTCGTGGTATTATATTGTGTGAATTATCATCTGTATGTTGTTTTTCTTTCACTCGACTAACCGCCGAGATAATACTTGAGACATGTACTTCCGTAAACATACATTTTTTATTTGATTTTTTTTACAATATCGGACCGACAGTCCCATATATAGCGGCTATAATGTCCGAATAGAGAATCTACCACCACCTAAAGAATGCTTATTGTACTTTGTATTGTATTTTCGCTTGCTCATTTTCCTTGTGTCTCGCTGCCTACGTGTGACGTCAAAGTCATGTTGCTATTGGATACGGCTAACTATGTATATATTTTTAAATATAGGCCTATATATTAAAATTAAGGTTGACACAATGAAGGGCCACTTATTTTCTTTATTTTATATATTTTTTAATTATACAAAAAAAATAAATGGGGATCCAATGTTAGGGGGCCCCCTAGTGGCTGGGGCCCCCCCGCGGTGCGTCGCTTGCGGGCCCGTCCGCTACGCCACTGCCAGTGCTAATTGCATCCCTGCCCGCGTTAGTCGCAGAACCTGCATTGGGTCGGTTTGTGAGAAAATATGAAAAAATTATATAAATTTGGGGAAGTTTCACTGCATTTTGTTACATTTTATATTGCTCTTGCCGTTTTTGCGCACCACTGAGGTACTTTCGCTTCCTCATTTTTTTTGCAGGGTCTTGTGTCTCGCTGCCTAAAAAAATTTCAAATAAAAAAGTTTGCATTGTAGTGCCGAGAGACGGGAGTCGTAGGCGGCGTATCAAATGACAAAGCTAAACGTTTAATGAAGGACATGAACGATTGTCAACAACACACTCAAGCAGTAACTGAATAAACAACTCGGGTACCACGCACTTAACTGTCCGTGCGGAAACAATACTCCCAACCCATAGTTCCGTGGGTGAATTATGTCAACCCAAGTATCCAATGTTAGGGGGCCCCCTAGAGGCTGGGGGGCCCCCCCGCGATGCATCGCTTGCGGGCCCGTCCCCTACGCCACTTGCTTGAGTGACATGTTTCAGTTTGTGGGCTCATTGTAATTGTTGGCTATAAGCGAGAGAGAATATTTCTTATGTTAGTTTTGATACTCAGTCCCCGCCAGTGACGTAAGCCTGTCGTGCCAAATACTCCCTCCCCGCGTATACACACTACCCTCTGCGCTTATGCGTTCGCTTCGTTCGCTTCCTTTCAATATAGCTTATTTAGTTTAGTTAAAATGAGTGCTAATACCATACCACCATACCAGAACATCACAGTAGGAACAACCTATCTCAAAAAAAGCGATCGTCTTGTAATAAACCAGTCCGGAAAGCTCTCTGTCGCTTACCAATAATCGAACCTAGAGAAATCAGCTACGAATGTCCCCTCCCCTCGCAGGTTCATCACAGTATATTACATAAATGTATTACTGTTAAGTGTTGTTGTGGATGTTATCCCTAGTGCCATTCTGAGGTTAGCATTGCGATGTGTTCGTCTTAACGTTTACAAACTAAAATATACGATCGCTTTTTAGTGATATGTTGCTCCTCTTGTGATGCCCTGGAAACGAACGCATAAGCACTACAACTGTCAGCGTCTTGTTGCTATAGGAAACCACTACTCTGTCTGCTTGCGATTGATCAGCTGTCAGCAGTGTTATTTACGGGTACGTTCGTAAATGCACGAACGGTCAGTTCGCTCGGGCAAACCGTCTTTTCAGTCAGAGCACGCACCTCTGGGAGCGCAGTGCTCTGAACTTTGGAACTTTGTTAACAAAGTCCAATCAAAAATTAATATTAGCATCATAAAACAGTCTGTTTGTATTCTCTGATGTTGTCTGAGTTTGTTTAACACTCAATACACAGAATATTAGTGAACATTAATATTCAGGGAAGAAAAAAAGCCAACTTTTTTTGATGGGGGGCGGTAAGAGACCTAGATAATGTACAGGGGGGCGCTGGCCCAAAAAAGGTTGAGAACCACTGAGAACCATAAGATCTCCTTCCATAAGACCTCCTAGACCATAAGACCTCCTAGACCATAAGACCTCCTAGACCATAAGACCTCCTTCCATAAGACCTCCTAGACCATCAGACCTCCTAGACCATAAGAACTTCATAAGATCTCCTTCCATAAGACCTCCTAGACCATCAGACCTCCTAGACCATAAGACCTCCTAGACCATCAGACCTCCTAGACCATAAGAACTTCATAAGATCTCCTTCCATAAGACCTCCTAGACCATAAGACCTTCATAAGATCTCCTTCCATAAGACCTCCTAGACCATCAGACCTCCTAGACCATAAGACCTTCATAAGATCTCCTTCCATAAGACCTCCTAGACCATCAGACCTCCTAGACCTAGACCATAAGACCTTCATAAGACCTACTAGACCATGAGACCCCGACCAAGCGCTTTGAGTTGCATTTCATGTACGAAAGGCGCTATATAAATAAAGCTTTACTTACTTACTTACTTACTTACTTACTTACTTACCACAAGCTGTTGGAGCCTATCTTCTCTGACCATTCCAAACATCTTGATCAATATTACATTCTTCTACTGTGTGTGTGTGTGTGTGTGTGTGTGTGTGTGTGTATATATAATGAATCCACAAAGTCACAAAGTAAATGAACGTTCAAGTTTTTAATCAATGCAAAAAATTCCACCGTGAAATTCATATTTTATGTTTTCACAGTCTGTACACCAGAGTAGATGGTCTTGTTTATTCAGCCTCTTTGCCCTGTGAAAAGAGAGAAAGAAAATAAGGGATACATATGATATAACCTTGTACGTATGTCTCTGGGTTTAGCTTTCAGTTCAAGTTTTGGTGTCAGCTTGGTTTAACAGGAGGACCCTAATGCAATGTGCAATGCAGAAAAGAAGGTTTATCCGAAGGACACATTTCTCCAAGACAGTTGTGAACGTAAATGTCAATGTTGATGTCTGTATGTACAGTGAACCTGAACTTCTGTTGTTGATGAGGTCATATTTGTACAGGAGTCAGGTACAGGTTTGATAGCAGCTTTGTACCTTTCCAGAGTCGCGGCTCTTAGCCCTGAGCTTGTTGACCTGGGACTCAGCGATGTCAGCGCGCTCCTCAGCCTCCTCCATCTCATGCTGAACCTTACGCAGTTTACCCATGTGGGTGTTGGCTTGTTCCTCCTGGGAGAGAAAGACAGGTACAGAATGAGACACAGAGACAATAACTAACCCTAACCCTAACCCTAAAAACAGGTAGAGAATGAGACACAGAGACAATAACATTCACAATGTTTCAAATGTTGTTAAAACATATTAACCAAATTAAAAGGCAACATTATATTACTATAATGATGGTTATATAGAAGTAAACCCTATGCACTATGAGGAACATTACTTCAACAGTTACTTGCGATATCCATGCGTGAGCAACTATAAATTCAACTTAACTATATATGGATACCAAATGTTGTAATGTATGTTGACTATGTACAACATTGTATATGCTGTAATAATATTTGACTATCAGGATATGACTCACCGCTTCCTCAGCCTGCCTCTTGTAAGTCTTCACTTTAAGCTGCAGCTTGTCTACCAGGTCCTGAAGTCTGGCAACATTCTTCTTGTCCTCCTCAGTCTGTGGGAGAAGATTAAAGAAAGTCAATGCCCACACTTCAATTGCATTCAGGTGCCTGACTCTGCCAGACCGTGTGAAGGTGTTACTGGTAGTCTTACCTGGTAAGTGAGCTCCTTGACTCTGCGCTCGTACTTGCGGACACCCTTCACTGCGTCTACCCCCCTTCTCTGCTCGCCCTCCACCTCAGTCTCAAGCTCACGCACCTGTATGGGGGGAACACAGATGTAAAAATCAATCATGAATTATTGGAAAGAAGTAAAGATCGATTCTTCAAGGCTAGACAATTTATTGAATGCCCTGAGCTCTGCACACTCACCCTGGACTCCAGTTTCTGGAGCTGTTTCTTGCCGCCCTTCATCGCCAGGTTCTCAGCCTCATCCAGACGGTGCTGCAGGTCCTTGACTGTGACCTCCAGGTTCTTCTTCATCCTCTCCAGGTGAGAGCTGGTGTCCTGCTCCTTCTTCAGCTCCTCTGCCATCATGGCCGCCTGAAATGGTAGAGTGTCGATTCATTTAATTCATCCACAATGTGGCACAGATAATGTGCTCAGCCCAGCTACAATTGTCCTTTCGTGTCCTTAGGTCCTTACGGGTCCAAAAGGTGAGGGGTTCACCCTGCTCCAACGCTATCTCGCATTCAATTGCTCTCTCGCTCTGTGCAATCGCTTTGTGTGATGGTGCACTTGGCCAGAGGTGCGTACTAGACTATAGAGCAGGACAACTGTATCGCTATCATGATCAGAGCTGGTAAATAAGCTGTACTGTTATCTAACTAGGATTCTTGGATCTATCTTGGGTACAAATACAGTTTATTGAGTTATATTGTTTTGAATGTGGGGACTTACATCAGTGATTGCCTTCTTTGCCTTCTCCTCTGCATTTCTGGCCTCCTGTACTGTGTCGTCCACCTCTCCCTGCACCTGAACCAGGTCAGTCTCCAGCTTCTTCTTAGAGTTCAGAAGGCTAGTGTTCTGTATGAGGAAACCCAATGTTTAGTTGAATAAGAAAAGACACAAAAGTCACACTGTGGGTAAGATGAGACTGTCTAGGAATCACCTATACCTGGGAGTGAAGCAGTCCCACGCGCTCGCTGGCGTCCACCAGCTCCTGCTCGGCCACTTTGCGGCCTCTCTCTGTCTGCTCCAGGGCAACCCTGAGCTCCTCAATCTCAGCCACCATCAGACCGTTCCTGCGCTCCACCATGGCTGCCTGCTCCTTCAAATCTTCTGCTGCGCGAACAGCATCATCAAGGTGCAACTGGGCATCCTGGGAACAAACACATAGAGTATTACAACTTGTTGTTGTAGGACGATAGGATGGGTAAGGGATGTAGGACAATAGGATGGGTAAGGGATGCTTTCTTTGTGTTCCCTGATACCCCTTTAATTACTTTAAACACCAGTTCACTTTATTCCTGTGTTCTATGGTATTGGCAAATAGACAAATCCCTCTCTCCATTTTCACCAGACTTGCAATGGACAATGTTGCTCCTTTTTTTATTTTTAAGAATTTATTTTTTGATTTATTTTTGTATTTATAAAAAAAAAGAAAAGCCCCTTACCTTGAGCTGTCCCTGGACGTTCCTCAGCTGTTTCTGGGCCTCGGCCGCCTGCCTGTTGGAGTGGCTCAGCTGGACCTCCATCTCGTTCAGGTCTCCCTCCATCTTCTTCTTCACCCTCAGGGCGTCGTTCCTGCTCCTCACCTCTGAGTCCAGGGTGCTCTGCATGGAATCTGTCACCCTCTGGCTGTTCCTCTTGATCTGCTCCGTCTCCTCATCCTTCTCCGCCAGCTTCCTGTCCACCTCACCCTTGATCTGGTTCAGCTCCAGCTGCACACGCAGAATCTTGGACTCCTCGTGCTCCAGTGTACCCTGAACAAAACAAATCAGTATTCACACTTTGGTTGTGGGGGAGAGTTATGGACTGCCACTCTTGGACTAAAGGTTGCTCTGGTTAGGGGCCTGCCAGTGTATGTGATGCAAATGTGGGAATACATATAGGTATAGGAGGAGCAGGTCTTACTTAAACCAAATATTTTATCTAAATGAGACTAACATGGACAGTAAAGGGTAAATGAAAGAAAATGAGTATATGCTACAAATGAACAGGATTAAACTGCATTCGTTTCTACCTCAGCCTCCTCCAAGGCTGTCTGGATCTCAGACTTCTCTGTCTCCACAGTCTTCTTGGCCTTCTCCAGCTCATGGATGCTCTTGCCAGTCTCCCCGATCTGCTCAGTCAGGTCAGAGATCTCCTCTGCAAACACAAACACAGAAGTCCTTCAGAACAGGGAGATTGTCTTTGGAACACACTGTTGTTCATATTATATTATGATAAGAAAAAAAGGTACAATTCTGTCAAAGCTAAGTATATTAAAAGATGTCTACGTTGTTCTTAAGAACAAGGTCACTCATATGTAGCTTGATCAAATGAGACACCCAATCACAAGCCAAATACAACTGCTGCTGTTTGACTCACGTTGCAGGTTCTTGTTCTCTCTCTTCAGAGTCTCCAGCTGATCCAAAGCTTCCTCATAGGAGTTCTTCATTTTGAAGATCTCCGTGCTCAGAGAACGAGACTCCTTCTGAGCTCCTTCCAGCTCTGCCTGGCCCTCCTCAAACTTCTGCTTCCACTCTGCCAGGACCTAGAGAAATCCATGTGATTCATGTAATCCATGTAATCCATGTCATATTTTGCCTTTCTCTGTCCATTATTGTATTGAGGGCTTGGGGCTTTTGTAATCAGTTACATTTAGGCCGATATGTTGCTAGCAAGGATTTGATTTATTTTGTTATTTCACACCTTGTCAAAGTTCCTCTGCTTCTTGTCGAGGTTGGCAGCGAGAGCATTGGCTCTCTCCACGTCAACCATGAGGTCCTCCACCTCTCCCTGCAGCCTCTGCTTGGTCTTCTCCAGAGAGGCACACTTTGAGTTGGTCGCCTCGATGGCCTCCTCTGCCTCCTGCAGACGCTGAGCCAGCTTCTTCCTGTTAGACAGATGAGGGATTTTAAAGTTTCACCTCTGAGGGATTGTGTCAGAGAATGTCTGCACATCTGGCTCTTACAGTTAATTGAAGGTAAATGGTACAATCGATTGTGTGTGACTCACTTGGACTCCTCCAGCTCCTCAGTGCGCTGGACGGCATCAGTCTCATACTTGGTCCTCCACTGAGCCACCTCACTGTTGGCCTTGGACATGCCACGTTGCAGCTCTGCCTTGGCCTCCTGCTCCTCCTCAAACTGCTCCCTCAGGAGGTCACAGTCATGGCGTGCAGACTGGACACCGTGGGCCAGGGCGTTCTTAGCCTAGGGAGAGAAATAGAAGAGATGATGGGGATAAAGACAGAGAGAGAGAGAGAGAAAGACAGAGAGAAGGACAGAGAGAATGTGTAAAAGTGCAATTGAAGCTGTAGTCAAAATGTTGTGGTTGGTGGAGCCTATTTTGAGTTCCTTACCTTGACCTCCTCCTCAACGAGTCTCTTTAGCTCCTCAATCTGCTGGGTGAAGGCCTGTTTGCCTCTGGTCAGCTGGGACACCAGGGCCTCCTTCTCCTCAAGCTGGCGACCAAACTCACCTGTGGGGAACAGAGCATCTTGTTAATGGGGTCTCTGTTCGCTGATGGACAAGTTTTAATGGTTAACGTTCATTGTTGTTGGTGGAGTAAGTTGTGTTGTAATGTTCATTGTTGGGTTAGGGTTAGGGCTGACCCTATTCTAATTTGTATGTCAAGTGTTTCTCCCACTCACTGCATTTCGTTATATAGTACATGTACTCTGCGATGACAATAAAGTTACATCTAATCTAATCTACTGTTTAAGGGTATGGCATGTGTAAGTTTGTCCTAGATCAACTTCGACAGTATCTGGAGTATCATTGGTACCGTTCTCAGTCAGGAGTCTTGCCCTCTGTCCGCTCATGTCATTGACCTGGCGCACATTCTCATCATTCTTAGTCTTGATCTCGCTCAGCGAATCCTCAAGAGTACGGCACATCTTCTCCAGGTTGCCCTGGTAGAGAAACATAAACCGTTATTCCTTTACATGATTATCTAGTGCCGAGCATTGAGTGCCAGGCTTTGGACTTTGTACTTTGTGCATTTTCACGTTTATAAGAATTGACCCCCAGAAACACTGCTCCGCACAAACATTGCTACTGACCTTAGACTTGGCGACGGCCTCCATGTTGCTGGAGAGGTCATCAATCTCCATCTTGTACTCGCTCTTCTCCTTCTCCAGCTTCTGCTTGACGCGCTGCAGGTTGTCGATCTGCTCCCCGAGCTCTGCCACGCTGTCCGCCTGCTTCTTCCTCAGAGCGGAGGCTGTGGCCTCGTGCTGCAGGGTGGACTCCTCTAGGTCGCGTCTCAGTTTCTGGAACTCAGCCTCGCGCTTCTTGTTCATCTCTATCTGAGAAGCGGTAGCACCTCCGGCCTCCTCCAGCCTCTCACTGATCTCCTCAAGTTCCCTGGAGAGATCGGCCCTCTGCTTCTCCACCTTAGCCCTAGCAGCGCGCTCAGCCTCAATCTCCTCCTCCAGCTCCTCAATACGGGCCTACAATGGGGAAACACAAACAGAGAGCTGAAATCAACAACATGGTCAAAGCAAAGGATACACAAATGATTATTGTATCATTAAGATGTGTTCATCCAGAAGCAGCTTACAAGTTAACTTACAGAATGGACTCTATGGTGTTTAAGCATCATGCTTGAACAAACTGAACCATTGCAAACCGGGCCAGTGCTAACACGAGGATGAATTGATCAATGTTTCTCATAGCGACCCTTAACATGGTTACTGTAGTGTTAATGGTAACCATGGTAACTGTAGTGTGGTTAGACACTATACAGCCAACTGAGCCATCTGACGGTCCTGTTCTGTACCTGGAGTTCCTTGATCTTCTTCTGCATCTGAGCTCCCAGAGACTGTTCATCCTCAATCTTGCTGAGGAGCTGGGCAGTCTCGAAGTCCTTCCTAAAGAACACAAACACATTGGCTGCAGTTTGGAAGTGGAAACGGAAGTCTATCATAGTGTTCACTTTGGTTTACACAAAGACAACTGTCCAGATTTGTCTATTTTCGAATTCAATAGAAACATGTTGTTGCTTGTTTCAACACAATGTTGATTCTGACTATTGGAACAATGTAAAGAAAAATGAATGTTCAATTAATATCAAATCCAACTTTGTAGTCAATTTGTTTGTGTTTACTTCTTGATCTTCTCGTCAGACTGCTGCTTGTCGTTCTCCAGGTCCATTATGGACTCCTGGGCCAGTTTCAGATCTCCCTCCAGCTTTCTCTTGGCTCTCTCTAGGTCCATACGGAGCTTCTTCTCTTGCTCCAGAGAACCCTCAAGCTAGACGATAGACACACATATTTGTCATCAAAATCTAAATAATAAACCACAATGTTGTTGATAAAGTACACTAGATTAATAAAGTAAAGCCTTTTAGAGCATAAACTGGGGTGCAGGTTCATGATGATTGCCTCAAACTAAATGATTAACCTCAGCTTTCATACTATAATAGCCATCTAATAATGCTTAGCTTGTAAGTGACTGTTTCATGTTCTTGTGAGTTTTAACTTAACAATAAGCGTTGCTCTTCATTTACAGTCTTGTTACACTAGCACTGCTTTATTTGCATTGCCCACTCACATCGTCCACTTGCTGTTCCAGCTTGGTCTTAGCCTTGGTCAGAGTGTTGACTTTGTCCTCCTCTGCCTGCAGGTCGTCCAGGGTCTGCTGGTGGGCCTCTTGGAGAGCTTTCTTCTCCTTGGTGAGCTTTGCAACAGACTCATCCTGAGACGCCATTTCCTCAGTCAGGTTCTTAACCTGAACCCAGCCACAACAGAGAAAGTCTTTTGTCATTTCACCTCACAAAGGGAACCAGTTTATATTGCATATACTGTCACCTGTAAATCATGTTCTCTCTTTCCAGGACCAACACGACACAGATTCATTGATTGTTTGACTTTGACAGTTTGATCAGATTGTAGTTTGTATGTGTTATGAGACCTTGTTTTCAGTGGCGTGTTTCTCCTTCTCCACTTTGGCCAGAGTTAGCTCCAGGTCATCAATGTCTTTCTTCAGCTCAGAACACTCATCCTCCAGCTTCCTCTTCTTGGCTGTCAACTCAGCATTGATCTCCTCCTCATCCTCCAGCCTCTCGGTCGTCTCTTTGAGTTTGGCCTCCAGCTGGATCTTGCTCTTGATGAGCCCCTCGCACCTCTCCTCAGCGTCGTTCAGACACTCTCCTTCCTTGTTTCAGGAGGGAAGAAAAGAAAAAGGCTTCAGAACTCAATGTGTATTCAAATATAAACTGATTCTAGTCCAAGGGCACACAGCAAATCAATCCAAATCTATGACAAAAGCAATCTTGGGGACAAATGGTTGTGTGAGAGAGAGAGAGAGAATGTGTGTGTGTGTGTGTGTCCTTGTGAGCCCGGTCACTCACAGATGCAATTTGGAGGGCAAGGTCATTCCTCTCCTGCAGGAGTGATACCATCTTCTCCTCCAGGTCCTTCTTACGGGCCTCTGCCTTAGCCAGAGCAAGTTTGCACTTCTCAAAGTCCTCCTTCATGTTGGCCAGCTCCTTCTCTGTCTCAGCGCTCTGCAGCAGGGGCTTGATCTTGTAGTAGACCTTCATCCATGGCCAATGTTTGACATTCATGAATGAGCGGATGTTGTACTGGATGGTGTAGACAGACTCTCTGGTTGACAAGAGGAAGGCAATTGTGGCGTAGTGAGTTTTATGCTTTTGAAAGGCTCAATGATATAATAAGTAGTGCTAGAGAGATTATCTTCCATCCCATACCTCCTCTCCATCATCTTCACAAACTCCCTCCTCATCAGGTATGCACGGCAAAGAGCCTGAGTCATGGTTACCAGAGTAGCCAACTTCTCATCTCGCATCTCCTCCAAGACACCCAGAAGACCAGCTTTGAAGAACACCTGAGCACAGGTAAACAGGCATGTCCAATGGGTTAAGGGAGGTTTAACACCCCAACACTTGGTTGTAAAGAGAAATGAAGAGACATGGTTTTGAATGGATATCTTACATTAAAGAGGTGCTATGTGATCATCGTGTCTATGGCTGTATTTTATAAACGACTAATTTTGATACGGATGGTCAATGAATAGTTTGTACATCTCTAATCTATAGTAAGAATAATAAGAAAATATTATGAAGCGACAGTACTTTTTTCATGTGTGTTGGCAAGCCAAAGGTCGCAAGTTTGTTAATCCTAATCCTAACACAAATCAGGGCTAATCCTAACCCTAACACAAGTCAGGGCTAATCCTAACCCTAACACAAGTCAGGGCTAATCCTAACCCTAACACAAGTCAGGGCTAATCCTAACCCTAACACAAGTCAGGGAGGCAGGGAGATGGTTTGACTAAGCAAGTCAGATTGCGGGGAGACGGTTTGCAACAACTTGAGTTATGAATTTTGGACCTGCAGGCTGAAATGACACCAATGTTCCTGATAGCATCTCTTTGATGTTTCAGTCCTGTTATGTGGCAACATCTCCTGACCTTGGTGTGTCCAAACTTGTACTCATCGTGAGGAATATCAATGGACCCGAGCAGCTTCTCAGATGCCTTCTTGTTGTCCATGAACTGACCCTCAGGGATGACACCGGCATTCAGTACTTTGTACCTGTATGGGAGAATTGTTAAACATGTTACTTTGAAAGCTGTTGCTTGGGACTATAGCTGGAAATCAGCCATGGAGGCTAAAGCTGCTCCATGTACTGCTGTTAATTAATGGGGACTGTCCACGAAACTATAAAGTAATAAACTTAACTTAACTAAAGTAATTCTGTCATGGAAGGGCACTATTGTGTGTGTGTGTGTGTGTGTGTGTGTGTGTGTGTGTGTGTGGGTGTGTGTGTGTGTGTGTGTGTGTGTTCTACCTCTGCTTGAAGTCAGCATAGAGGATTCTGCTGGGGAAGCCCTTTCTGCAGATCCTGATACCTTCCAGTACACCGTTACACCTCAGCTGATGGATAACCAGGAAGTTCTCCATCAATCCTGGAAAACACAAAATGCATCTTAACCCCTAAATAAACCTGTACAATAACATAAGGATAGTAGTGATTAGTAGTTTAATCATGGGCTTAATCTGTTGTATGTCTCTCTGTGTCGTACCTGGAGTCTTTGACTCGTTGGGGATGAGGCAGCGCACAAAGTGAGGGTGGGTGCTCCTCAGGTTGGTCATCAGCTTGCCCAAGTTCTCCTGTGAGGGTTACAAACCATAGTGCTCTCACAAATAATTCACACTTAATTCACACCTCTCAAAAGATAGTACTTTTCAATAGACACTGGCATGCAGGAGGGAAGCTCACCCTGAACTGGGAGGACACAGTCTGCATGGAACCTCCCTTCTTCTTTCCTCCCTTCTTTGTAGTGTCTTTTTCAAAGAGTAAGAAAAACGGTTACAAATGATATAAATCTCTGATCAACTCCCTTCAATGTTTGTTCATTAAAGTAGAAATGGCGCTGGCCACGGAATAGTAAAACATTTAAGCTGTATAGCCAAATAGTCAGGGTCAGGTTAGGGTCAGGGTGAAGGTCAGGCTTAGGGTCAGGGTTAGGGTCAGAGTCAGGGTTAGGGTTAGGGTCAGGGTCAGGCTTATGGTCAGGATCAGGTTAGAGTTTGACCCAGGTTTACAGCCCATATGTACATTGAGTTGTGGGCAATTTCATGGCTAAAATCATGTCTGCCCGGCTTAATGCTAATTATCTTGCTAATGCTAATGCTTAGTTATTAACATGATGCAAATGTTACCTTCAGCTGCAGCAGCAGGATAGAGGACGGGCAGCAGTTTGACTGAGGACTTCTGGTACAGCTGGATCACAGAGTCATTCAGGGGGTCCTTGTTCTTGTCCAGCCAGCCAGTGATGTTGTAGTCCACAGTGCCAGCGTAGTGCACCAGGGAGAAGTGGGCCTCAGCCTTGCCCTTGCCAGGCTTGGGCTTCTCAAACGCCTTGGTTTTGCCAAGATGCGTGTTGTTCAGCTTGTCCTTGAAGGTTGTGTCTGAAGCCTTGGGGAACATGCACTCCTCTTCAAGGATGGAGAAGATGCCCAATGGCTGTGCAAAAAGAGATTTGAATTAAAGTAGTAAGTTGGTATTTTCACATTTTAACTTCAACAGGTCACTGTTATATGATGATAGCCATGTGGTGGAAGCATATGTATGCAACATCTGGTGTTAAACACTTGGTTAAAGGTGTATATCAGACTAACGTACAAAAAGAAAGTACTGTATTTAACGAGAGTTCCTAATAAAGTAAGTTCTCTGAAAAACTGTCTGTAAACAACGGAAATTCTGCTCTTACAGAATTGTCTCACACGACAAAAGGTGAGTTTCTGAAATTATACATAGTCTGAAAATTCCTACATGAAATGTTAATGTTGAGTAAATGTTGGGATGCAACATCTGCCGTTAATGAGTGTAATCAGACATGTATGCTTTTGTGGCTCAAAAAAGCTGAATGAAAACATGCATTCACACTCTTTATCTCTTTATCACACATATGAGTGTTAACTGACTATATTTGTAAAAAACATCTGTATTATTATTATTATTATTATTATTATTATTATTATTATTAATAATAATAATTGCTGCTTACCTTCTCAATAAGCTCAATGCAGGCAGCCAAGTCCATGCCGAAGTCAATGAACTCCCAGATGATTCCTTCTTTCTTGTACTCATCTTGCTCCAGGACGAACATGGTGTGGTTGAAGAACTGTTGCAGTTTCTCATTGGTGAAGTTAATACACAGCTGTTCCATGCTGTTGTACTGTTGATGGAATTTCAGAATAAAGGAATCTTTTCATCATACATGGCTGTAATCTTTCAGAATAACAACGTGTTTTCTTGTTTTGACAACATACTCACATCAAAGATCTCAAAACCGGCAATGTCGAGCACACCGATGTAGTACTGCCTTGCATTCTTGGTGTCCAACTGTTCATTGATACGGATGACCATCCACAAGAACATCCTCTCATAGAGGGACTTAGCCAGAGCCATCACGGAATTGTTGACCTGGAAAAAATATACTTGTAGTTAATAAATGAGATATTGACCATGTGTAGGCCAGGTGATGCAGGTGGAGGGTGGTATGGACATTAGAGTAGTTTTTAGGGTTTAAGGATTAGGGCACTGAATCAGAGAAACTATTTACAAGTATTGTGACTGTATACACTTGGAGAGAGGGACAGGCGCTTTGTGTTTGTCTTTCTTTATCTGTGTTGGTGTTTCTGTTAGACATTGATATTGGTATTGATTGATTGATTTGGGTATTTGTGTTTTATGACATCTCAACATTGTTGAACCACAGGGTGGCACCTACACCTAACTACTTATGTTATGATAATAATATGTATGCCCTACCTGAGGCACTGTCTGTCCCTTGGTCACATACTCATTGCCGACCTTCACTCTGGGGTAGCACAGAGCTTTAAGCATGTCGGCTGAGTTCAGGCCCAGGAGGTAAGAGATTTTATCAGCCACTGGAAAGAGAAGGAGGAACAACAGACTCAAGGACAGAGCCATACAAGACTGCTTGTGCCTTATTCTGTCTACAAGTCCTAGTTTTATTCTGATGTTTCATGAGGAACAACTTCTAAATGTTATTTTGTTCATGTTTGGGGTCGGAGGTGAACTCACCCTCTGTGCCCTCTGGCTCGGCCTGCTCCTCACGCTGCTTCTGTTTGAAGTGCATGTTGCCGTGTTGCATGACAGCACCTGTCAGCTTGTAGATGTACGCTTTCTCCTCATTGTTGAATCCCAGGATGTCAATGGCATCCTGAGAGACAGAGATTTCATGTTAGCGAGGACAGAAAACAGTGAGGAATTGAAGACAAACTCACACTGTCAGAATGGATGGAAATGTCAGACTTCTCTATTCCTCTCGTCGACTAGCAGCACGATAGGATTTTGACAATGTTACATTGAGTGCTGCTGTTGTGGATGCCGTATACACCCCTATAAGAGGAGGCATTAACACTGGGTACGCCAAAAGAAACCATTGACAAAGAAAATCCCTTTGTGTGACTCACATCTGTGGCGTCCAGCTCTACTGTGTCGTCGATACTGGCCACAGTGATCTGCCCCTGGCTGATCATGGGGAAATCGTAAGGGTTGGTGGTGATGAGGCACATTTCTGTGGAGAACAGAGACCAAATTTGTTTATTAAATCAAATACATGATGTGCTCAACCAGGCACATTACTCAACCAAAGCCCAATTTGTATGCCTCTTATACCTAGATCTAGGGTTCTATATCTCTATCGCTACCTAGATATCTCTTATACCTAGATATCTCTATCTCTACCTACATATCTCTTATACCTAGATATCTATATCTCTATCTCTACCTAGATATCTCTTATACATAGATTATCTCTATCTCTACCTAGATATCTCTTATACATAGATATCTACTGTATATCTCTACCTACATATCTCTTATACATAGATATCTATATCTCTATCTCTACCTAGATATCTCTTATACATAGATATCTATATCTCTCTCTCTACCTAGATATCTCTGACTCTACTTAGTGCCGCAGCTACTATATGAGTATTTCACTTTCACAGCATTGAGCTAGTTTCCCTGCTCTCTGCTTTGACGTACCAACGATCTCAGGTTTGTGGTTGGTCATCATCTGGTAGAAGATGTGGTAACCCCTCTCATCAGGAAGCTGGAAGGACACCCTGGACTTCTCCAGCAGATCTGAGCGAGAGAACAGGAGAGAAACATGTAAAGTATTGCAAAACCTTTTTTTGTCGAGTAAGTATGGAGAAATGACTAATACCAACTTACAAGTCTCAATGTCAGCACTAGCCAGTTTGCCGGACGTAGCGAAGTGAATCCTGATGAATTTACCCTACAGTAGAGCAGGGTGGTTAGAAATCAGTCAACAAAAAAACGACAACTGCCAAAGTGTTTTCCTCATACTTACAAAGCGGGACGAGTTGTCGTTCCTCACAGTCTTGGCATTACCGTAAGCCTCCAGCAGGGGGTTAGCTGCAATGATCTGATCCTCAAGAGACCCCTGAATGAGACAAAGTTGCTAAGGCGTTAGTAACTGAAAATCTCTCATATTTCATGTCTCTTTCAATAACATCTGTTCCTTTTTGCTGAGAAGGTGGCTATAGTAATAATAATAATAATAATACATTTTATTTATATGGCGCCTTTCACGGCACTCAAGGTCGCCGTACAACAACAAATCTAAAAACAGCCACAAAATTCAAAACACAAAAAACATAGAAATATACAGTATAAAACATAGCCAGCAGCAGAGCAGCACGGGAAAAGCAAATCAACAGGGATACGCCTGCGTAAACAGGTGGGTTTTGAGGTGAGTTTTAAATGAGATGATAGAGTCAATGTTCCTGATGTCGGGGGGGAGGGAGTTCCAGAGGCGAGGGGCGGAGCGGCTGAAGGCTCTAAACCCCATGGTGGACAGACGGGCTGGGGGGACGGTCAGGTTGATGGAGGAGGCAGACCTGAGGGACCGGGTGGGAATGTTGATGTGGAGGAGGTCGGACAGGTATGGAGGGGCGAGGTTATGGATGGCCTTGAAAGTGTGGAGAAGGATTTTGTAGTTGATGCGGTGTTTGATGGGGAGCCAGTGGAGTTGGTGTAGAATGGGGGTGATGTGACTGATGACAGGGGTTCTGGTGACAATACGGGCAGCAGCGTTCTGGACCAGTTGGATCTTGTGGAGGAGTTTGTGGGGGAGACCAAAGAGAAGGGAGTTACAGTAATCTAGGCGGGAAGTGACGAGGGAGTGGACCAGGATTGCGGCGCTGTTGGGAGTGAGTGAAGGGCGGAGGCGGTTGATATTACGTAGATGGAAGTAAGCAGACCGGATGGTGTTGTTAACGTGGGAGTGGAATGAAAGGGTGCTGTCGAGGACGACACCCAGACTCTTAACCTGGGGGGAGGGGGAAACCAAGGAGTTGTCTATGTTGAGGGTGAAACTGGGGTGCTTGGTGAGTGTGAGTTTGGAGCCAATGAGAATTACCTCTGTTTTATTGCTGTTTAGTTTGAGGAGATTTGAAGTGAACCAGGATTTAAGTTCCTGTAGGCAGGCACAGAGGGAGGAGGGAGGGAGGGTGGAAGTGGGTTTGGAGGAAACGTAGAGCTGGGTGTCGTCCGCATAACAGTGGAAATGAATGTTGTATTTACGGAAAATCAGACCAAGTGGGAGGAGGTAGATGATGAAGAGGATAGGGCCAAGGACAGAGCCCTGGGGAACACCAGAGGAGAGGGGGGTCGGATGGGATGTGAATGATTTTAACTGTATAAACTGAGTGCGGCCAGAGAGATAGGAATGGAACCAGTGTAGAGGGGTGTCAGATATACCAATGGAGGCTAAACGGTTAAGGAGGGTGGAGTGCGATATAGTGTCGAAAGCGGCGCTCAGATCGAGTAGGATGAGGATGGATAAGAGTCCGGAGTCAGCTGCCATCAGGAGGTCATTTGTGATTTTGAGGAGGGCTGTTTCTGTGCTATGAAGGGGGCGGAAGCCAGACTGGAACTGTTCGTAGAGGTTATTGTTAGAGAGATGAGTATGAATCTGTAAAGCCACCACTTTTTCCAAGATTTTTGAAAGGAATGGCAGGTTGGAGATGGGACGGAGGTTATTGAAGATGTTGGGGTCTGAACCAGGTTTCTTCAGAATTGGTGTTACAGCTGCGGATTTGAGAGATGATGGGACAGAACCAGAGGTGAGGGAGGAATGGATGATTGTAGTTATCAGGGGCAGGAGAGAGGGGAGGGAGGCTATGACCAGGGAGGAGGGCAGGGGGTCAAGTTGGCAGGTGGATGGCTTGGATTTCCGGATGAGTTTAGATAAATCGGCAGCAGAGGGGAGATGGAAGCAGGAGAGAGGTACAGAGAGGGGGGGATGGGGAGATAGGGGAGATGGACAACTGGACATAAGAGGGGTCAGTTGCTGGTGGATGTTGGCTATTTTTGAGTTGAAAAATGACATCAGGGAGTTACAGTGGTCAGTGGAGTAGAAGTGTGGGGGAAGGGAGTCGGGGGGGCGGAGTGAGTTGTTGACCACTGAGAACAGGGCCCTGGTGTTCCCAGCACCAGCAGTGATTTTGTCTGTAAGATATTGGGATTTGGCTGAGGAGAGGGCGTCTTTGTAAAGGAGGATGTGGGCATGGTGCATCTGTTTGTGAACAGTGAGACCGGTTTTTCTTGAAAGCCGCTCGTGAGGTACAGACCTCATGAACAATCCTTTAGTGAAATGTGATTGGCTCTCAGTCTAAAGCCAAGGGTTCCACCCAGCTGTCTCTGAGCTTACTGGCTCCCAACAGCACATATACCCACCCCAACCCCTTTGTCAAACTAGATATACCCACTAGATATACCCCCTCAACCCCTCTGTCAAACTAGATATACCCACTAGATATACCCCTCAACCCCTCTGTCAAACTAGATATACCCACTAGATATACCCCTCAACTCCTTTGTCAAACTAGAGGAAATTAGAGAAAGGTTGACGTGTTTTCAGTCATTCACCTCAACTTACTCTAAATGGTGACACAGAAGCACAACTTACCTTGATTTTACCGGAGCTCCCAGATGATTCTCCCTTCTTTCCTCCTGCCACAGCAATGGTGGCAAAGTACTGGATGACACGCTTGGTGTTGACAGTCTTTCCTGCACCGGATTCTCCACTGGTTAATACACAGAAAGTTTAGGGTTAGGATAATATCAGCATTCATTAAGCAAGAAAATAAAATGACATTGCTGTAACTTTTACGTTAACGTAAAACGTTTCATAACCAAGTCAATGTTCTCAAATATTCCCACTTTTTGAAAAGTAAAATGTTAGTGAACAACTTACGTAATCAGGACGGATTGATTCTCTCTATCTGCAAGCAAAGAAACACATTGGTCAGACTCATCCCCTGGATTTTGGTACATTATTGCATTCAAGACATCATCATAAAGTCGCACATCTAACTATCCATCCATCCATGAGAGCTCATACCAGTCATCATGAACTGAAAGGCGTTGTCAGAGACAGAGAAGATATGGGGTGGAGCCTCCATACGCTTCTTCCCTCTGTAGGCGTCCACAACTGCCTGGTCGTACACGGGGAGCCACTTGTAGGGGTTCACCGTGGCGCAGAAGAGACCAGAGTAGGTCTGGATAAAGTGGATGAAATATGGGAATTAAACAAGTCAGATTAGCTGGAATGTGGAAGTTTAGGTATCGTTGAATATTCTGATATGCTGTATGTTTATGTTCTCTGGGCTAGGGCTAGGTCTAGGGCTAGGGTTAGGGTTAGGGTTAGGTTTCTGGTGTTCACTGATGTGTATGTATCTCTTACATAGATCATCCATGCTGCATAACGCTCTTTGAGGTTATACAGCACAGAGGCTTCATTCAGGTAGGTCATCATGGCCATGTCCTCAATCTTGTCATACTTTGGGGGGTTAATTTGCAGGATATCATCTTCTTTGAAGTCTTTAGTCTGAAACACAGTGGGAAATCTAGATTACACTCAATGTTGGTACAAGGGCAATTGATTTATTTACAGTACCAGTGTTTTACGATCCTCCACAGTACTTCAATATTAAAGGGGAAATTATTTTTGATCAATAATATTTTTGATAACTATGTGTGTTGAAAGGTTCAACCTGCTCATGGAAGCAGCAGTTTGGCAAGAGGTTAATGGTTAAAGGTTAAAGACGTACCTCCTGAGTGTCTAAGATTTTCACACTGATTTTTCCACCATCCCTGGACAGAATTGTACCCTTGAGGTACAGCTCCACCTTGTCAGTCACATAGCAGGAGTTCTTAGCATCAAAGGGTTTGCTCTGAGCTTCGATCCTCTCCTTCTCTGGCTTACGAAGGTAAATGGCAGCTGGGCCATAAATGGCCATCTCTGCGTCCGTACTCATGGTGGCGGCTCACTAGGAAAGATTAAGCAACAAACATGTTCGAGTCTTACTAACCCTCCCCAGAGTTAGAGGCAGAACAGAATGTATTATTAGAATGTAAACACTCAAATATCTCACCTTGTTTTTTCTCCACCCAGATGAAATCGTTTTCTTTGTGGCCCAAGGTACTACAGTCAGCTAGGAAGCAAACAAAGACCATACAATAATAAAATACAGAGTGAATACTGGGTATGTCAGGACACCTCAGAAAGTAGAGGCCCATTCTGACCAGAAACAAGTTAGAAGATTGCACCATTAAAGTTCCAACTTGTATAGATGTGTCCATGAGGAATAGAAGAGTGCTTAGCATTATGTAATATCTGGTGTTGGGTTGGACACTGGACTTCCATGTGTGTATTTAACATTTGGTTTGATTGGAAGGATATGCACGTGTACAGTGCTATTAGAAAACAGCATATGCACATTTTCAAATGTTCAGTATGGCCGACATGTAACTACATGCTGGACCTTGACATTTCCACTTCAACGTCCTGCTATATACATGCGAAATACAAGGCCACTTTCTTTCAAACTGTGTGAAGTCAAAATAATTCAACATCTGTCATTATGTAATAAAGTAATGTCACTTCAATGTTGAATAGAACGCATGAGTTGTTCCAGAGCTAATCATGTGAAGTCCTATGTGGCAGCAAACACAAACAGTCTCATAGTGTAGTCACTGCGTCAGACACGGAAATCATGTAAGGAGGTGGAGGGTCTTACCACAGAGGATGAATCTGCCTGTGGATGCTGTGGCCTCAGGCTCCTTATATCTGGTTCCAGAGTGCCAACCAAGCAGAAGTTAATTATGGACCACACTGTTGGAGGAGCTGGACTGGGTGAGAGACTCAGCTGTTTAAGGCCCTAAACCCTTTTCTGATATGTGATATTCATTTCTTTCTCTTCTCTTGCATACTTGTCACTATTCCAGATCTTTCTACTGCTACTCCTCCTACAACTTTTAAGATAGAATCACCAATCCAATGTTACAACGTGCAGAGATGGTATATTTTTTCTTTTTTTAAATAATTGTTATTCTTGCCCTAAAGCGCAATTATTCACATGGAGGTCTAATTATCAACATGGGCATTTATGAAAACAAACACATTACATTTTTGTACCTCTTCTGCTCTTATATCTTTCAAAGTATTCACATCAATATTTACAATGTGCATAATACGAATCCTGATGAAAAATTAAATAAATAAAAACTCTCTGATAACTATTTTTCTGTACCACCAAAACCTCCTAACCTAACCTATCTGTTAACATGGTGGACATCCCATAATAATGTTCACATGGAGCTGGGGCACTTCACAGTCCCTCAACAACTTGTCAACAGAACTGAGTCACTTTCAAGAAAGAAAATATATAGTGTTCATTGACCTCCATTATGGTCTGCTGATATGGTGTTCATATCAGCAGTTCAGTTCATATCAGCAGTTCAGTTCATATCAGCAGTTCAGTTCACATCAGCAGTTCAGTTCATATCAGCAGTTCAGTTCATATCAGCAGTTCAGTTCCTTATGAAGTTCAATAACTTCATCATGGTCTGCTGTGCCAAAAACATTCTCTCAGTGAAGTGACTGATGGGCATTTAGGTTGGACCAATCACAGCATCCAAATCTTGGATTACGGGACCAAACTGGACTTCATAGGGAGCTGAGGGTTACTCAACTAAGAGACAAACAAACTGGTGTCTAACTATTAGCCCTAGTGGTTCCCAATGGAGGTCCTTGGGGGTCTAGAAGGACATTATCAACAGTCAAAAAAAGCTGCACAGAAATCGGGAACTGCAATGCCAGAAACAGAGGTCTGGCCTGAAGCAGTAATGGTCTACTGTTACGATTCTATTAAAGTTCAATAAGTATATGTGTGTTGGATCCAGGTGCGGTGTAGTTCAGAGTAAGGAGACGGAGCGTAAGTTAAATAAAGGTTCTCTTTACTTGAGAAAAGGTGCACAAGCGACAAGGCAAACACATAAAGTGGAGCAGTAAGGCTCAGCACGGTCTGCAACTAATAACTTCAAAACTGAAATAATAATTGTTACACACGACAAAAAGTAAAGGTGAGCAATCAGGCTCCAAGTGTAAGTACACGGCTAAAGAAAACGAAAACAAACAAATAACTTAGAATAACATCAAAGGTACCTGGTACATGAACAGGCAGTATTCTTAACGTTTCTCAAACACATAAAACGAGTGATCGACTGACAAGGGAACGGGGAAATGGGACACACCTAAATAGCCACATACAAACATACAACAGGTGACAATCATTGGTAATTAGTCCCGGATCAAAAATTCTCCAAGTCGCCAGAAGGAGGTGTCGGGGAGTCGTCAGTCATGACTCCAAATGTTACTGACCCTGACCCTGACCCTAACCCTGACCTTGACCCTGACCCTGACCCTAACCCTGACCCTGACCCTAACCCTGACCCTGACCCTGACCCTGACCCTAAATTTGCTCTCGATTTTGTTGGTCCCTCTGTTATGGAGTCCATTGTCAACCCTGTGCTGTCTGTTAAATAGACCTCCCTCCCTTCGTGTTCACACACCTTTCATGTTTCGCAGATTAGGCCTGTCTCCTCTAGCCCTCTGTCCCACCCCAGCACCACCCCCCCCCCCCCCCCCCCTAGTCGGTGCCAGTGCAACATGGACACATCAGCACACACGGTTGAATGGTAAATGATGTCCACATACCTTTGGCCATGTAGTGGATCAGCTAACAAATTCAACTGAGTTGAGAATATATTAGGTATTTTGGCAGTAGAGTGGTGGGGGCAGTAGAGTGGTGGGGGAGAGTAGAGTGGTGGGGGGCAATAGAATAGTGGGGGAGAGTAGAGAGGTGGGGGCAGTAGAGTGGTGGGGGGCAATAGAATAGTGGGGGAGAGTAGAGTGGTGGGGGCAGTAGAATAGTGGGGGAGAGTAGAGTGGTGGGGGAGAGTAGAGTGGTGGGGGAGAGTAGAGTAGTGGGGGGCAGTAGAGTGGTGGGGGGCAGTAGAGTGGTGGGGGGCAGTAGAGTGGTGGGGGAGAGTAGAGTGGTGGGGGAGAGTAGAGTAGTGGGGGGCAGTAGAGTGGTGGGGGAGAGTAGAGTGGTGGGGGCAGTAGAGTGGTGGGGGGCAGTAGAGTGGTGGGGGGCAGTAGAGTGGTGGGGGGCAGTAGAGTGGTGGGGGCAGTAGAGTGGTGAGGGCAGTAGAGTGGTGGGGGGCAGTAGAGTGGTGGGGGAGAGTAGAGTGGTGGGGGGCAGTAGAGTGGTGGGGGAGAGTAGAGTAGTGGGGGGCAGTAGAGTGGTGGGGGCAGTAGAGTGGTGGGGGCAGTAGAGTGGTGGGGGAGAGTAGAGTGGTGGGGGGCAGTAGAGTGGTGGGGGAGAGTAGAGTGGTGGGGAGAGTAGAGTAGTGGGGGCAGTAGAGTGGTGAGGGCAGTAGAGTGGTGGGGGGCAGTAGAGTGGTGGGGGAGAGTAGAGTGGTGGGGGCAGTAGAGTGGTGGGGGAGAGTAGAGTGGTGGGGGAGAGTAGAGTGGTGGGGGGCAGTAGAGTGGTGGGGGGCAGTAGAGAGGTGGGGGGCAGTAGAGAGGTGGGGGGCAGTAGAGAGGTGGGGGGCAGTAGAGAGGTGGGGGGCAGTAGAGTGGTGGGGGCAGTAGAGTGGTGGGGGGCAGTAGAGTGGTGGGAGAGAGTAGAGTGGTGGGGGCAGTAGAGTGGTGGGGGCAGTAGAGTGGTGGGGGCAGTAGAGTGGTGGGAGAGAGTAGAGTGGTGGGGGCAGTAGAGTGGTGGGGGGCAGTAGAGTGGTGGGGGGCAGTAGAGTGGTGGGAGAGAGTAGAGTGGTGGGGGCAGTAGAGTGGTGGGGGGCAGTAGAGTGGTGGGGGGCAGTAGAGTGGTGGGGGCAGTAGAGTGGTGGGGGCAGTAGAGTGGTGGGGGAGAGTAGAGTGGTGGGGGGCAGTAGAGTGGTGGGGGGCAGTAGAGTGGTGGGGGAGAGTAGAGTGGTGGGGGCAGTAGAGTGGTGGGGGCAGTAGAGTGGTGGGGGAGAGTAGAGTGGTGGGGGCAGTGGAGTGGTGGGGGCAGTAGAGTGGTGGGGGGCAGTAGAGTGGTGGGGGCAGTAGAGTGGTGGGGGCAGTAGAGTGGTGGGGGCAGTAGAGTGGTGGGGGGCAGTAGAGTGGTGGGGGGCAGTAGAGTGGTGGGGGGCAGTAGAGTGGTGGGGGGCAGTAGAGTGGTGGGGGAGAGTAGAGTGGTGGGGGCAGTAGAGTGGTGGGGGCAGTAGAGTGGTGGGGGAGAGTAGAGTGGTGGGGGCAGTAGAGTGGTGGGGGCAGTAGAGTGGTGGGGGAGAGTAGAGTGGTGGGGGCAGTGGAGTGGTGGGGGCAGTAGAGTGGTGGGGGCAGTAGAGTGGTGGGGGCAGTAGAGTGGTGGGGGGCAGTAGAGTGGTGGGAGAGAGTAGAGTGGTGGGGGCAGTAGAGTGGTGGGGGGCAGTAGAGTGGTGGGAGAGAGTAGAGTGGTGGGGGCAGTAGAGTGGTGGGGGGCAGTAGAGTGGTGGGGGAGAGTAGAGTGGTGGGGAGAGTAGAGTGGTGGGGGGCAGTAGAGTGGTGGGGGGCAGTAGAGTGGTGGGGGGCAGTAGAGTGGTGGGGGGCAGTAGAGTGGTGGGGGGCAGTAGAGTGGTGGGGGCAGTAGAGTGGTGGGGGGCAGTAGAGTGGTGGGGGCAGTAGAGTGGTGGGGGGCAGTAGAGTGGTGGGGGCAGTAGAGTGGTGGGGGGCAGTAGAGTGGTGGGGGCAGTAGAGTGGTGGGGGAGAGTAGAGTGGTGGGGGCAGTAGAGAGGTGGGGGCAGTAGAGTGGTGGGGGGCAGTAGAGTGGTGGGGGGCAGTAGAGTGGTGGGGGAGAGTAGAGTGGTGGGGGCAGTAGAGTGGTGGGAGAGAGTAGAGTGGTGGGGGAGAGTAGAGTGGTGGGGGGCAGTAGAGTGGTGGGGGCAGTAGAGTGGTGGGGGAGAGTAGAGTGGTGGGGGGAGAGTAGAGTGGTGGGAGAGAGTAGAGAGGTGGGGGGCGGTAGAGTGGTGGGGGGCAGTAGAGTGGTGGGGGCAGTAGAGTGGTGGGGGGCAGTAGAGTGGTGGGGGGCAGTAGAGTGGTGGGGGAGAGTAGAGTGGTGGGGGAGAGTAGAGTGGTGGGGGAGAGTAGAGTGGCCCAGTTGGCTCAGTTGCACAATTTTTTGTAACATGATTAAACTATTTCAAATGCCCCCTCAGCAATGTCTTCTATTTAGGATCTGAAAGGTTTGGGATTGTTGCTATCTGAGCTGGACACCAGGGAACATGGCCTTCTAGGGACCAGATCACACTCTATTTTTAAGTCTGTTTCCAAACAACCCTTAAATCAGATTTACGATTAAATGACACCAGAGACTGTGGAACAGAGAGTCAGTCTAGGACAGGACAAGTATATTACAACAGACAACATCAATAGCCCCCGTGGCCATGCCACCACACCCCCGACGCTCAAGACCAAGGGTGGGGGTTCGTTAGAGCGGCTGCTGTTGGGGTACGGGGTCCTGGGGGGTACGAGGTCCTGGGGGAGGCTGCTGTTGTGGTACGGGGTCCTTGGGAGGGCAGGAAACATATCCAACACTTCTATTGAACAGGTTTGACCTAGAACACTGGGAATATTATAAATGTTGTAAATCAGTAGAAATTTAAAGTGTTCCTTCATGTAGTCAAGTCAAGTCAAGTCAGCTTTATTTATATTGCACGTTTACATACAGCAAGTGCTTCACAGTTGTAAAATAGATAAAATGCAGGAAATAAATAAGCACAATGCACACAATACAATGCGATACAAGATATGGTAAAGTTAAAAGAGAAGATAAAAGGACTAAAAACAATAAAACAATAAGACAATAAGAGCCAGGGACCTACAATAAAAACTATAAAATAATAAAAGCCAGGGACCGATAGCTAGGTGGGGGGGAAGGCTAGGGAAAACAGGTGTGTTTTAAGGAGGGATTTAAAAATCTCCAGGGTCTGAGAGGCTCGTACGTGGAGGGGGAGGCTGTTCCAAAGTTTAGGTGCAGCAGCCGCACAGGCTCTCTGTATTTGTATGAATGAGTCTGAGGTTGTTCAGTATGAGGTTGTTCATTCCTCTAAGCAGCAGCTGTTGTCTCTGGCTTAACACTGTGGAGACCACAGGACTTCCCTGCAGACGGGATGAATGGAGCCTCAGCTATTTAGTCTTGTCATCCAGCCCACCATGTCTTGAGGCCCAGAACCACTACATATCATAACATCAGTCAACTTTATGTAGAGATCAAATCAAAAGCGTAGGACGTAGTAGGCTGTGAAGTTGTAGTCTTCATTACTTGTTGGATCAAAATGAAATTCTTCTGCATAGCTTTGCCTTGGCGTCTCTGTGAGCTGTCTAGTAATACTGTTCCAATCTTGGACCAGGCTGTGGAATGACAAAATACCTGCCAACCTTGGACCGGGCTGTGCAACTAAATGGACTTGGCATCTGTTAGATATTTAAAAGTCTTATGGCATGGAGGTAAAAACTGTCTCACTACCTGTCTGTCTCACTACCTGTCTGTCTCACTACCTGTCTGTCCTAGAGCGGATGTCGGAGGGGACAGAGTCAACAGACCGTGGCTGGGGTCCTTAGGAGGGGACAGAGACAACAGACGGTGGCTGGGGTCCTTGGTGACCTTCTGGGGTTTCCTCAGACCAGTGATGGACTAAGTCAGTGGAATCAAAACAAATCAAACATACACTCACCCAACACTTTATTAGGACAGCTACTAATACTGTGCAGGGCCTCCCTTTGCTCTCAAAACAGCCTCGATTGGTCATGGCATTGATTCCACAAGATGTTGGAAAGATTCCTTTCAGCATTGAAGCGATAATTGATTGGTATGAACCAACAGTTTTCATTTTCGTACTCATTTATTTATGGATGTATTTCTGTGTACAGTTATTTATTGCCCCCTAAATGACAGCACCTGGCTAAACTGTACATAGAAATGTTTTTAACCGCCAGCTGGATTGAGTTAACAAATTAAACTGTCATGGACTGCAGTATATTTTAGGTATTTCTGCAGTAGTCTTGGAGATCACATAGTTTGATTATTGGTGTGGTCACATAGTTATGATTATTAGTGTAGTCACATAGGGGTTTTATCACTAACAGCGTGCATTTGTTGGAAAGGTCTCTCCTGTTGGCTACATCAGCATATTTTGTAACTTGACTAAACCATTAAAATGTCCCTACAGTAAGAAGCTAATCTGGGATGTGAAATGACACTTGGCAGAGCGTCATAAAACAGACCTCTAGGCCCTTTTGAAGAGGCTCATTCAGACTTTACTATCCAGGCCACATTCAGGCCTGACTAATAAAAGTCTATGGCCAACTTAATGACCAGTATATGTTTTCAGCTCAGTAGTATATGGAGGGCTGAATATAGCCATGATCAGCAACTGAGGTGTCAGAAATACTAGCCATCACAGGGCAGATTGGGTCGTTGAGGAGCGTTATAGGACATAGGGATGGGCCTCAGAGCAGATGAACCATGGCGTACAGTGCATACATGCCCTGCTGACACACCCTCTAACTCTTTACTTCCTGTCTGTCCTACTGTCTCTGTCCAATAAAGAAAGAAGAAAAAAAAGATGAGAGTGGGAGGGACTACCACATTCCAAACAATAACCTATGACATCATCTCAGAACGGTTGCTAATCACACCCTAACATCCCTAACCCTAACCCTAACCCTAACACTGTGATACCTACGATAATGTTGCTCAGAGCAGCTGTGTGACAAGTGTGTCAATTTCACATCTCATTCTCCTTTTTAACTCCACATCTAACCAAACAGGTACTACAGACATGGTATTATCACAGTTAGATGACTGGTACTACAGACATGATATTATCACAGTTAGATGACCGCCTGGTGGTCTGGTCAGGTACTACAGACATGGTATTATCACAGTTAGATGACCGCCTGGTGGTCTGGTCAGGTACTACAGACATGATATTATCACAGTTAGATGACTGCCTGGTGGTCTGGTCAGGTACTACAGACATGGTATTATCACAGTTAGATGACCGCCTGGTGGTCTGGTCAGGCACCACTAAAATACATCTAGAGAAGCTACAAACAGGACCAGAACAGAGCAGCTTGTCCTGCTGGGCACAATGACAACAAACATAAACAACATGCCTGACCGACTCTCCTGGCTGAAAGTTGATGAGGTTAAAAGCATCACTTCTTTCATTTATAACAAATATTAATGTTCTGAAAACTCCTGTCTGTTTGTATAGGCAGCTTGCACTCAGCTCTGATGCACACACACCCACCAGACATGTCACCATGGTAACTACACACACACACACACACACACACACACACACACACACACCTACCAGCCATGTCACCATGGTAACTACACACACACACACCAGACATGTCACCATGGTAACTACACACACACACACACCCCACCAGACATGTCACCATTATCAACACACACACACACACACACACACACACACACACACACACACACACACACACACACACAGCAGACATGTCACCATGGTAACCACCGACACACACCCACCAGACATGTCACCATGGTTACTACACACACACACACACACACACACACACACACACACCAGACATGTCACCATGGTAACTACACACACACACACACCAGACATGTCACCATGGTTACTACACACACACACACACACACACACACACACACACACACACACACACACACACACACACACCAGACATGTCACCATGGTAACCACCCACACCCACACCCACCAGACATGTCACCGTGGTAACTACACACACACACACACACACCCACCAGACATGTCACCATGGTAACTACACAATTCCAAAAACTAAAACGAAGTTGAAACAATGTGAGTGCTGTATAGAGCTATGGTTGAATGGAATGCCCTCGCAGGTCATATCTCTAAAACAGAATAAAATCAGTTTCAAAAAACAAGTGAAGCAACACATCATACGCATTAGATGTGTGTAGTTACCACCGGTACTCCTGAGTATTTCTTTATTATATTTGTGTTATTTATCGTTGTGTGTGTGGATGATTCTTCTTGGTTGTGTGTTATGATGGTGAGGCTGTGAGCATCGCTGACTTTTATTATTTAGTATTTATTTTGTTGTTGTTTGTTGTTATATATGTTGATGTTTTTTTCTCCTCTGTTATATGTTTTGTTGTTGATGTTATTGGTCTTTGTTTAAAAAAGTCAAAAGTCAGAAGTCACTTCATTGTCCATGCATGACTGGGAAATGTGTTTGAGGAGGATCCTAATAAATCAGATCAGATATGGCAGCTTTGGTCCTCCATATAGGGTCAGGGTTAGATATGGAGCACTGGGGGTGGGGGGGTTCCCAAGGTGACAGCACACGATGTCTGGTAGTAGTATATTTTAGGTATTTCTGAAGTAGTCTTGGAGATCACATAGTTATGATTATTGGTGTGGTCACATAGTTATGATTATTAGTGTAGTCACATAGTGGTTTTATCACTAACAGCGTGCGTTTGGTGGAAAGGTCTCTCCTGTTGGCTGACATCAGCATTTTGTAACTTGACTAAACCATTAAAATGTCCCTACAGTAAGAAGCTAATCTGGGATGTGAAATGACACTTGGCAGAGCGTCATAAAACAGACCTCTAGGCCCTTTTGAAGAGGCTCATTCAGACTTTACTATCCAGGCCACATTAACCCCTGCATTAACCCTGACCAATAACCCTTCCCCCTGACGATATATTTTGGGGTCACCAGTATTACTTTGCAGTGAAGTTATGTGTGAGATTCTGAAACTGAGTGTGTGTGTGTGTGTGTGTGTGTGTGTGTGTGTGTGTATGTGTGTGTGAAAAAAAACAAGCTTCATGTAATATGTGAAATTATAAGATGGTGTCATGTTTTGACCTCTGTAGGATCCCTAACTTTTGACTTGTCTGACAGATCTGTATTCTCAAGTATGAAGTTGTATGCCCATTCTTCAGTGAAACTTGTATACCTGCTTACTCTGCATTGACTCTTTATAAGTTGTTCAAAAACCAGTGCAATTTAGCGCTTTTGATATTCCCTAGATCTGTTAAAGCTGTGAAACTAGCTATTGTCTCAATATTGCGTTTTCAATATACAGACTCTGAAGTGCAGTGTTTGAGGCAAAACCAATCCTAACTCTTGAATGCAATGGAATATAATTTCAGAAAATCATTCCAGAATAACAGTTGACACAAAATGTACAGTTGTGAAATTTTCCAAGTAGTTAGTCAGTTGTGCGTGTAGCTATTGTAATCAAATATGGTTAACGTATGTCTGAATTATTTGGGTGTTATCACATTTAATTTGACTCCTGGTCTGGTTGTCATCAGGTTGTCTGATATGGATGAGAACACTGATCTACAGTGACTTGTCTCTTATCATTCCACTTTGACGGTCTGGGTGGGCTCTCCATCCTGGTCATAAGTGAACTTTCCGAGTATGGTTCTCTCCTCAGTGTAGGTAGACATACCCTGGAGAGAGAGAGAGAGAGAGAGAGAGAGAGAGAGAGAGAGAGAGAGATGACACATGGTGATCCGATCTGTGAAACCACATACAGAGGCGGAGGAGCTGGCATTGTGTCTGCATCGCAGACAAGTGTAAATGGAATCTGGACACAGCGGTTGTTCTGGACAAACTTCAATTAGACATGTGACCGTGAGCCCGTGGAAGGGACATGTAAACAAAATCCGATCACAATGCAGACACGCAAGTCAGATAAATGGTGCATTGCTAACGCGAGCTGGCCAGATCATATGTCATCATATGTGATCTGATCACAAGACACTTGTTAATATGAGGTGTAAAATGGGGTCGAAGAATAGCAGCTCACTTCTACTTCTACAACGTACTTCTCTGTAGATAATGTCACACTTTAATTTAAATGATTTTCATTCTACAGGTTAGGGGTTAAGTGTTCAAGGGACAGGTCATAGGTCAAAGGTGACTCACATAGACATGGAAGTCCATGGGGGCGCTGTGGATTTGACCATTAGGGGAGTTACAGCGAGGCAGGTGGTCCAGAGTCACATGGGTGATTTTGATGGGGTGGGACAGGGAGACTGCCATTGTACCCGGCGATCCCTGGAATGCCCAACACTTACCAGGAAGTAATGGGTTACCCTGGGAGGAGGAGAGGTCATGGGGTGTGTGGAGGAAGAGAGAGGAGTGGAATGGGTTAGAATTGGTCATGGATGGAAAAACAGAGAGAGAGAGAGAGAGAGAGAAAGAGAGCTAGGTAGTGTCACCTGGATAACTGTCCTTGGGCTCTCTGGGAAAGAGACGGAAACCAAGAAAGAAAACACGCCGACCAGGGGTGGAATGTCCCCGAACACCTGGAGTTTACCACACTGGCACCTACAGGTACACCCACACCCACATCCACACCCACACACACACACAAACCCCCCCCCCCACACACACACACACAAACACACGCACACACAG